>NC_134360.1:13130370-13247870 GCF_048569485.1 Anomaloglossus baeobatrachus | reverse complement strand
CCCAAACCAAGGTCGTACTAGCCTGGTCAGTTGATCAGGGACCATACTGCTCGGGTGACTAGTCCAAAATACTTCTACGCAGTGGCATCTCTAAGCTTGTCTTCCCTCGAATGACAGGTCTCTCGTTATGTGTGTAAAGAGTGAAACCTTTCACTTAAGGAGAATGGGGATGAGAAAAACAGCCAGAGACCTCTTCGACTAATCATCGGAGATGTATGGTCCTTTGGTCATGGATGTTTTTACGGGAATTCTGCAAAACCTCAGTTATGACACAGACATGCTGCCCATGGTTCATGCAACATTGAATCAGAGGTCAGGCTCACTTAATGGAATCCATATAAATTAGCCTTTTGCATCCTAATTTCTATTGCTATGTCTGATACTTCGACAACAAACCTGAAGGTGCTTGTTGGCTTCCAAGTCAACTCCAAGCTGGTGTCTCGCGAAGGAGTCTCTGAGCCCATTAGGCTTTCTGGAACTTGTAATGCTGTATTTTTTGCTGTCATTTTTGTCAGAAACGGAGTCTAATAGAGGCTCTACTGACAACCCGGATGATCTTTAGAATTCATAGAGTATACATATAGATATCAGAGAGCGAGACACAAATGTAGGTCCATGGGAGCTGCATTTCTCACATTTCAAGTCACTTCTCTCTAGGTTGCGGTGTTGGATTTGAATAGGCTGAAGATATGGAACAATGAATGGATTATCTCCCATTCAGACACACCCAAAGCCTTCATTTACGGTTGTAAAAATGTGGTTACACATTTATGGTTGACTTGGGAATTCTAAAAGAATAAGACAGATAATGGATTTATACGCAAATCTGCAATATGACAGGCAAAGATCGATATAGCATACATGGTGAATTTTTCGGACTTTGAGATCTTCCACCAACAGTATAAAGTTGTTTATAAGGCAATGGCCATACACCATCATCAACTCTCCTCTGAATGATCGATTCATGGATCTCTTTTGGTTTTCTCTTCACCAGGCACATAAGGAGGATGACTTGTTTGCCTCTAGTGATACTCAGCTGCACGACAATGTTCATAGTGGTGTAGACCAAATACACGGTGGGATGATGTTTTGGCTGATTAAATTCTCCCCTCTGATCCCTACATTGATGGTCTTTTCCAAGAACATGAATTGAGAGCCATCATAATGAGCCCTGAATTAGGTTAATACAGAGTTGTTTTTTGCTGGGCTTTTGGAGCCCAATATTGTGGCACAACTTGGGTCTACCGGCACACAACTCTTTGGAGTACTTTGCATGTTGCGACATCGCTACTGCAATGTCGTCAAATCAAATGTGACGCACATCCGGCGCCAGTAACGACGTCGCAACGTGTAAAGCCTAGAAGCACCGATAAACTATCGCAAAAGCATCGTAAATCGGTGATCTGTGTAGTGTCGGACATTTCCATAATGTCGCACCAATAGGAGATACGATGTTGTTCCTCGTTCCTGCGGCAGCACACATTGCTATGTGTTAAGCCACAGGAGCGAGGAACATCTTGTTACCTGCCTCCACCGGCTATGCGGAAAGAAGGAGGTGGGCGGGATGTTTACGTCCCGCTCATCTCCACCCCTTTGCTTCTATTGGCAGCCTGCCGTGTGACGTCGCTGTGATGCCGCATGACCCGCCCCCTTAGGAAGGAGGCGGGTCGCCGGCCAGAGCGATGTCGCAGGGCAGGTGAGTGTATGTGAAGCTGCTGTAGCGATAATGTTTGCTATGGCAGCTATCACAAGATATCGCATGTGCGATGGGGGCGGGGACTATCGCGCTTGGCATGATGTCGCAGCGTGTAAAGCACCCTTAGATATTAATTTGAAGGGATAATCCAGTGAAAATGAATTATCACCTGACTACAGGATAGGTGTTCAGCTCACCGGAATGAGTCAATTTTTAGGGATGCGCTTGGGCACCTTGCCTACACTTTCGAGGTCACGGTCTGCTTGTGTACTTCTTATAGTCTGCATTCATTAAAAAAAGTATTTTTTACGTCTTTTCAATCTTGATTCCCCCCCCCCCCCCATCTAGTTTTTTTTTTCATTTGAATACGGCCTGTCCATGAGGCGCCTGATTACGAGGGTGGAAGATGTGCCGACTTATCTGGTGTTTTTTGGCAATAAAATGGATGATTTTCTCCGACGCTCATTAATGGCATCAAGGGAAATCTCATCCACAATTCTACTGCATTACGCATTGGATTTTCCGCAGAAAACCTACAGCCTGCGGGACCGGACTTTTAATTTTCAAACTGCACTAAACTCAGATTAATACCAGTTGTTACCCTGAGCCAGCGTTAAAGTCTCTGTATAACGTCTCCTGAGGTCACTGCATGACCCGCTTGCCTATAATTTTTGTCTTTGTTCCCAACCTTCTGCGTATAGTGTTTTTTTTTTACTGTAGCCAGAAAAGGGTCAACAGCCCGAGAGCCGACCTCAGTCACTGGAGTTAAGTTGCTGTTGTTACAAGTTTAATTCTTTGCAGCTTGGTTCCCCCGCTGTTTTAGTTTCTTGAAACCAAAGCTCATATATTGCTGCAGTTTCCGCTAATTCATGTAATGTCACCAGGGTCCCAGCAGGAGCTCTCTCCACAGAACATGCACTTCACAAGACCGGCCAAACAAGACCCCGCATCTCCTCAACAAAGCCAAGACTGCAAAGAAGAAAAGTACTCTGTGCCGAAACGCCAGATTATGTAATAAGGACTTAAGAGATGGTTCCAGGGCTACAATGTCTGAATAGATCAGGACCAAGTTATCCTCCACCTATAGGAGAAGACATAACTTATTGATCTTTGGCGGTCTGATCGCTGGGCATTTATTTGCAGCAGTTTGACCATACAAATATGTTGTGTTCCAAGTGCAAAAAAATTGCAAAATAGTGCATTTGCATGATTGTTTTTGGGATATTTTTTTCACGGTGTTCACTATATGGTAAAACTAATATGTGGGTGTGATTCCTCAGGTTGGCACGAGTTTGTAGACACCAAACATGTATAGGTTTACTTTCTTCTAATGGATTACAAAAATTCAGACGTTTGTTTAAAACAAACTGGCGCACTTTGTTCCATTTTCCGCAACTCGTAGTGTTCTCATTTTTCAAGATCTATGGCTCAGTGATGGATTATTTTTTGCATCTCGATTTGAGGTTTTTAACCCCTTCAGCCCCCGGGCACTTTCCGTTTTTGCGTTTTTGTTTTTTGCTCCTTTTCTTCCGAGAGCCGTAACGTTTTTTATTATTCCGTCAATCTTGCCATATGAGGGCTTGTTTTTTGCGGGACGAGTTGTACTTTTAAATGAAACCATAGGTTTTACCATATATTGTACAGGAAAACAGCAAAAAAAATTCCAAGTGTGGAAAAACTACAAAAAAGTGTGATCGCACAATAGTTTTTGGGATGTTTTATTCACCGTGTTCACTATATGATAAAACTGATGTATCTATGTGATACCTCAGGTCGGTGCGAGTTTGTAGACACCAAACATGTATAGGTTTACTTGTATCTAAGGGGTTAAAAAAAATTCACAAGTTTGTCCAATAAAAGTGGCGCACGTTTTGCGACATTTTCCGAAACACGTAGCGTTCTTATTTTTTGGGATCTATGGCTCAGTGATGGCTTATTTTTTGCGTCTCGAGCCAACGTTTATAATGGAACCATTTTTGCGCAGATGCTACGTTTTGATCGCCTGTTATTGCATTTTGCGTAAAACTTGCGGCGACCAAAAAAACGTAATTTTGGCGTTTGGAATTTTTTTGCCACTACGCCGTTTACCAATCAGATTAATTGATTTTATATTTTGATAGATCGGGCATTTCTGAACTCGGCAATACCAAATGTGTATATTTATTTATTTTTTAACCCTTTAATTTTCAATGGGGGGAAAGGGGGGTGATTTTAACTTTTAGGTTTTTTGTTTTTTTTTTAAATTTTTTTTTTACTTTTTTTTTCTTATTTTACTAGTCCCCCTAGGGGGCTATAGCGATCAGCAATCCGATCGCTATTATCTATCTGCTGATCACAGCTATACAGCTGTAAACAGCAGATTCACTCACTTTGTTTTTCCCTCTGCTCTCGGCCGAGGGAAAACGAAAGTGAAAGATCATAGCAGCAGGCGTCATCACATGACCCTGTGCTACGATGGAAACCACCGATAGTCACGTGATAACACACGTGACTTCCGGTGGGGGCGGCGGTAAGTAAGAAACATGGCCGCGCGCATTTAAATCTTGCTGCCAGACTTTGGCAGCAAGATTTAAGGGGTTAATGGCCGCGGGTAGAAGCGATTCCACCCGCGGCTAGCAGGCACACATGTCAGCTGTTGAAAACAGGGGGCGGGGCTTAACGGGACACGATCCTGGACGGATAAATCCGTCCAAGGTCGTGAAGGGGTTAAATGGTACCATTTTTGTGCTGATGCTGAGTTTTGATCACCTGTTATTGCATTTTGTGCAAAATTTGCGGCAACCAAAAATATATTTGTCATTTACCAATCAGATTAACTGACTTTATATTTTGACAGATTGGCCATTTCTGAAAGCAGCAATACTAACTGTAATATATATACATATATATATATATATATATACACATACATACAATATATTATATATATATATATATACATATATATATACCGTATATATACACACACACATATTATATTTTTTTTTTTTTGGTTTTTTTTTGGTTTAAATTTACTAGTCCCCCTAGGGGACTATAAGGATCAGCAGTCTGATTGCTGTTTCATTTCTGTTTATCACAGCTACACAGCTGAGATAACCAGAAATGCTCATCTCTTGTAACAGAGACTGCTCTGTCGGCTGTTACAGAAAGTGAGTCATGTGAGCTACAAGAGTCATCACATGACCCTGCGCTACCATGTCAATCAACAGTTCACAGTGATCCCGTCATGGCACTGCGGTGGGCATTTAAATTGCACAGTCAACACGATTTAAGGTGTTAAGAGGCGCAGTGGATCACTGATGCACCTGCGCCTGCGAGGCTCATGTCTGCTATTCAAATTAGCAGACGTGTGTGCAATGCCGCTAGCTCGCTGCAGCAGCCGGTGGGTATTACCCAGACATGACTTAGGACATACCAGTACAGCCCGTCATTAAGGTGTTAATTGGCACCTGCAAACAATTAATTGAAAACAGTTGCGCTGCAGGGTACTGCAGTTTGCTATTCACCGAGGACTGTGCTTTATTTCCCATTCACATGAATGGAGGTAAAACGCTGGACTCACAAAGCAATGTGTGGCATCATGGGATCTGATGTAACTTATACCTGTTTGGTCCTGAGGAAGGGAGCAGAGTCTCCTGAAACGCGTAGACCTGTGCAAGAATAAAAAGTTTACATTAATCCAAGATTTCATCAGTGATCTTTGGCGTGGTTTACAAAGCCCCATTCTACAATTTCTCTCTGTTATCAGCCACCTGGGGTACTGCTGCCTTTGATCCGGATTTATGCTGTTCCAGGAGTTGTGCCTTTCACAACCATCTTTGGTGAGTAGGATCATCTCCTTTATCACCCCCTGTCTGTCAGGGTAAGACACTATTGCGCTTTTTTGTCTGCAGGTTCTTTTTATCTAAAGCAATGTGTGGGGCAGCTGTGTTCAGCCCTCTGCATCGCTTAATTTTGGCTGTTACTGAATAAGCGAACAGCTGATTGGTGAGAGTGCTGGGTGTTGGACCCTCACGGATTTCTTATTCATGACCTACAGGTATTCTTTTATTATGTCAATGATGGACAACTTCAGCCTACTCTGATCAATGATCACTCAAGATGTAGCAGTGACACCGGAAGTCTATAGGAGAATAGCTATGGGCAAATTAACAATAAAGTTATCGCATAGGGTCCTCAAATCAAGGAAAATTTCACTGGTGGCAAAGACCGCTTATACATAGTCTGGTCCCTGTGGCAATATATGGATGCGAAGCTTGGACTATAAATAAACAGGATAGAAAAAGAATCAACGCCTTCAAAATGTTGTGCTAGGGAAGAATGTTATCAATACTATGGTTGGCAAAAAGAACAAAAATGAATTTTGGAACAAATCAAGCCAGACATGTCCCTCGAAGCAAGAATCTCCAAGCTATGACCAGACTACACATCATACAAAGAGCAATCACCGGAGAAGGAAATCATGGCCAGAAGAATAGAAAGAACAAGGTGAAGAAAACGACCAGCAACCTGATGGCTTGATACTATCAAGATAATGGCGGAGAAGACTCTGGTGGACCCATCTAGGCAGAGAATAGCCTGGTGGACCTATCTAGGCAGAGAATAGCCTGGTGGACCTATCTAGGCAGAGAATAGCCTGGTGGACCTATCTAGGCAGAGAATAGCCTGGTGGACCTATATAGGCAGAGAAGACCCTGGTGGACCTATCTAGGCAGAGAAGACCCTGGTGGACCTATCTAGGCAGAGAATAGCCTGGTGGACCTATCTAGGCAGAGAATAGCCTGGTGGACCTATCTAGGCAGAGAATAGCCTGGTGGACCTATCTAGGCAGAGAATAGCCTGGTGGACCCATCTAGACGGAGAAGACCCTGGGGGACCCATCTAGGCTGAGAAGACCCTGGGGGACCCATCTAGTCTGAGAACACCCTGGGGGACCCATCTAGGCAGAGAAGACCCTGTTGGACTAGGCAGAGAAGACCCTGTTGGACCCATATAGGCGGAGAAGACTCTGGTGGACCTATCTAGGCTGCCCAAGATCGATCTTCCTACAGAGTGTTATTCAAGTCGCCATGGCTTGAGATCGAGCTAAAGGCTGTTCAAAGAAGAAATGACAACTCCTTTAGGATTTTTCCTCTCTCTCTGCCCTTTTTTTGTTTATAAAGCCAAAGCTGTGAATATAAATGGTGGTCGGGGGGGAAGGAAGTAGTGGGAAAACAAGTAGGTGGGAAGGTGCATGGAACTGTTTGACCATACAAAGTGTGCACAATACACATGTGCTTGGTTTGAACAGTCATTCTGTGCGGACAGACTCCTTTTAATATTTTGTTCCAGGGGTGTTACTAAAATCTGAAAAGAACATTCTTCATGAAGATCATTTTTAATAATCCATGCCGTCCCGAGGTGCCCACATTACTGCACTTCTTATGTAGGAAACTATTATTTAAATGCTGTCCTTCAAAAATAAGTTTGACATAACTACAGGGATCCCAAACGTAATAGTACCAAATAAAAAGTGTCACGGATTGGTAAAAGGTTCCACAAAAAGAAAAAAAAATGGAGATTTAGTGTAGGGATGCTTGGTGGCAGCCGGCAGTGGAAGAGTTAAATTGCTGAAAATGTGGGCTGCCGGCTTTCCTGCCCACACTTGCCGTGGCCTAAGGCATGGAGTGAGCGAGAGAAGGAGCATCCCAGGTGGCAGACTCACACCATGTTATTACGCAGAGATCGCAAAACCTTGATCTTCAAAAACGAAGCCTAATTAGTCCCCAGCTCGAGAATAAACGGCATTCCACCTGAAGACGGGCGCGAGGCTCCCGAGAAACTCAGCGCCTCGTATTTACTATCAACAAAGTTCTCGCCATTCTTGAAGTCGCCTCCATTGTCTGCGTAGAGTTAAAAATGTGTCTTCGATGCATCTTTAGGAATATGGTAAAAGCATTGATCTCCCAGTCTTGGCCTTTCATAACGAAGAATGGGATTCACACCTTAGATGGTCAAACCGGTCCATAGAAGACACATTGTATCACTCACAATAGTATAAATATAGCCATGTATAAAAGTAGTGGAGAATGTATAAGGTCAATCAGGAGCAGAACGTAAAGAAATTCCGTCAGCAGGATTTTGCTATGTAATCTGAGAGAAGTAGGATGTAGGGACTGAGACCCTGATTGCAGCGATGTGTCACTTGCTACTCTGTTTACTGTCATTTTGATGCAATAATAATATTTATTCACTTATATAGGCTCCATGAATTCCATAGCGCTTTACATACATCAAAATCCTGTTTTATCTGCTGCAGATCTAGCAGTTCTCTGAATGTTGATCTCTGTATAACCCCGCCCACATGACTGATTGGGAAGCTTTATCTGTACACTGTGCATAGGCAGAAAGCTGCCAATAAATGGTGTAGGCAGTGTTATTCTGAGCTCATGACTATGAAGGACTAATGCCAACAAGTTTACTTGTTCTCTAGTTGATAAAACAGTTTAGAAAAATAACACTAAACAGCCAAGTAAGTGACATATCCCAGGAATCAGGTTTTCAGATTAGGAGTAGAGATGAGCGGACCTGTGGAAGACCTGTGGAAGTTCGGTTCAGCCGGACTTTAGATAAAGTTCTGTTTTGGACCCATACTTGACTCGAACCCCAATGGAAGTCAGTAATTGGATAGTTTGGGTCTCTGCCCACATGCAGCCAGCCATGAAACAGATCACTTCGGGGACTGGTGGGTTTCCAATTTTTTTTTTTTGGTGAACACTTTATCCAATCACGTTGTTGTTACCCCCAGTGTGAGGCGATCAAACACTGCAAGCGGCTCGCACTGGGCTGAGCACAGAGCCTACCCGAGTGCACAGAGCCTACCCCGAGTGCACAGAGCCTACCCCGAGCGCACAGAGCCTACCCCGAGCGCACAGAGCCTACCCCGAGCGCACAGAGCCTACCCCGAGCGCACAGAGCCTACCCCGAGCGCACAGAGCCTACCCCGAGCGCACAGAACCTACCCCGAGCGCACAGAGCCTATCCCGAGCGCACAGAGCCTATCCCGAGCGCACAGAGCCTATCCCGAGCGCACAGAGCCTACCCCGAGCGCACCCCGAGCCCAGAGAACCTACCCCGAGCCCAGAGAGCCTACCCCGAGCCCACAGAACCTACCCCGAGCACACAGAACCTACCCCGAGCACACAGAACCTACCCCGAGCACACAGAACCTACCCCGAGCACACAGAACCTACCCCGAGCACACAGAGCCTACCTCGAGCCCACAGAGCCTACCCAGAGCCTACCCCGAGCCCACAGAGCCTACCCCGAGCCCACAGAGCCTACCCCGAGCCCACAGAGCCTACCCCGAGCCCACAGAGCCTACCCCGAGCCCACAGAGCCTACCCCGAGCCCACAGAGCCTACCCCGAGCCCACAGAGCCTACCCCGAGCCCACAGAGCCTACCCCGAGCACACAGAACCTACCCCGAGCACACAGAACCTACCCCGAGCACACAGAACCTACCCCGAGCCCACAGAACCTACCCCGAGCCCACAGAACCTACCCCGAGCCCACAGAGCCTACCCCGAGTCCACAGAGCCTACCCCGAGCCCACAGAGCCTACCCCGAGCCCACAGAGCCTACCCCGAGCCCAAAGAGCCTACCCCGAGCCCACAGAGCCTACCCCAAGCACAGCGCTGCTCATGCGAGTGGTGTGAACATCAGACCTATAGTTCTCATCTCTAATTAGGAGACAAAAACCTGGTGACCAATTCCCTTCAAAGGGATTTCCAGTACTTTGAATTTCAGTCTAACGTTAGGCTGGTGGGCCTCCATCAAACTGGTGTGCAGTGACCTCCACATCCATTACCTTTAGTAGTGGCTGTGCCTGGAATTGATCCCAGTCCCTTGCTCTTGAATGGGATGAAGATATAATACCCGGCACAGTACGGAGCTGTGAACGATGAAGAGGACACAGCTCTTACGTTAAACATGGACCATTAACTTTAAAGAACTAGAAAACCCCTTTAATGAAGAACCAAGATAGATCTATTAAGTTATTCCCGCCACCCATCATGCTATACTCTATATAAGAGATCAGGCTTTTGTCTGCCATCGTGATTGTACAGATTGCGCTTCTGCAGGTAGTAACTCCGGAACGTTCTTTCCCAGGAATCACATATTTAGGTGAGGATTATATTTATCAGACGTATGCTGTATAAAGCTGTATGGATTCCTATAGATTGTGAGAAGGGTGCGAAGTATCGTACAATGCACAGGAGAGGCTGGAGACTGCGCTCTATGCAGGAGCGGTCATGTCACATGCAATGTGCAGAGAATCAGAAATGATTAACCATTACTTTTATTTATTATACTTCTATAGCTCCATTAATTCCACAGCGCTTTACAGACAAGATCATCTCGGTCCCCATTGGGGCTCACAATCTACATTCCCTATCAGTATGTCTTTGCAGTATGGGAGGAAACCTACGCAAAGACGGGGAGGACATGACCTCCTGGCAGATGGTGTCCTTGGTGGGATTTTAACCCAGGTCCTCAGCTCTGCAAATTAACAGTGCTAACCACTGAGCCACCATGCTGCTCACATTTGCCACATATAATATACTGGTAAACGTCTGCAGCCTACAGAAAATGTAATAAGGTCAGAGAACATGGGGCTATCTACATTCCAAAGCCAAGAAACGTCCTAAGAGCCCAAGTTGCAGCTAAAAATGATTCGAACAAAGAAAAAGCTAAAAACAAGCATAAAAGTGTGTAAAATCCAAAAATATAGCGATATTGTTGAATCTTTTTGTACATATTGTATCAAAAATACCAAGTTCCATTTGAGATGCAACATGCAAAGTCCTTGATGTCTGAGCAGAAAGTTAGAAGACAATGTACGTGGGCAGAGGTGGACAAGTAAAGTATACGGTATTGAGAAGGGAATAGAAGATTTGGAAAGTGATCAACAAGAAGAAACAAAAAAGTAGATACGAGAATAAAGTAGACAGGGAAAAATCAGAAGAACATTGAAGAAATAAACCCTTGCCCTAGGACCGGTGCGGTGTAGAGGAGCTGGAGGAAGCCAAGTCCTGGTAAGCAATCACCTCCAGGCCCTTTCTCTCCTGTGAGTAATTAGCTCTGAAGATTAATTGTCGCTTGCTTACCTTTTTGCATTTTAGACAGATGAACAATTATATACGAGGCATAAAACCAATCTCCCAGATCCGAATTCCGTGGAAACAATGAGATCCTATCACCCGCCTCTGCACAGTATTGAGATAGTGAAAAAAGGGGATCTGAATAAACTCTTAATATTATTTATCAAATACAGTGGAACCTTGGTTTATGAGAACAATCCGTTCTGGGACTGCGCTTGTTAACCAAGTTACTCGTCTAGCAAAGCAAGATTTCCCATAGGAAGTCATTGCAATGCAGACAATTCGTTCCACAACTTGTTCAATGTCCCATCCTGGTCCCCTATTGTGCCATTCCACACATGCACAAACACATATTTTGCTCACCTTACCTTCCGTTCCATCGCCGGCTTCCCGTTTCTTGTAGTTCACCGGTACAGGATGTGTATCGGGTAACCATCGCGACGAGGAACTTCCGCTGCCAGCCGCTATTCAAATGCAGCACACTGGCCAATCAGAGTCTCCTGCCTTTGACGTCAGTGCTCTGGCAGCGGAAGTTCCTCCCTCGTCGCGATGGTCACCAGATACACAGCCCGTACCGGCGAACTACAAGAACCAGGAGGCTGGCGAGGGTACGGAAGATAAGGTGAGCATAATATGTATGTGTACATGCTTATGCGTGTTTGTGTGCGTTTGTGTGCACTGCAAGGAATGAGTTAGAGCGCGGTGGAAGTACGGAACCGGAAGTGTATGCGGTGAGTATATTGCTCACACGGCAAAGCTTGCTCGTAAACTGAGTTACAAATGTACAGCAAGCTTTGCTTGTATAGTGAAATACTCGCGCACCGGGTTACTCGTTAACCAAGGTTCCACTGTAATAGATTGGTCAGAAAAGGTATAACAAACAAAGTCGTCCATCCAGCAGTCCGGACTTGCACAAAAAAGGTCTCCAACCAGGTCTGCGCAGAATCAAAAGTCACACGTTGATTCAGACTTCAGGTCAAGAGGTGCTTTCACCTCTACTCCCCAATAGCAATAGGTGAGCTGCCTTTTATTGCTCAATCCAAATTTGAAGGTAAAGGAACAGCCAGTCCCACCCACCTGTAGCGACCGTTCCTAAAACCAGGACCAAAACTCCAATCCCATTAAAAAACATCTCTGAGCACTATACATGCTGGAGGTGCTACATCACCGAGGCTTTCCACCTCAGTGATACATACCTCCCATCCAGGACCTGTCCTGCTGCCACCTTACATATCTATCATTTTTTTCAAAAATAAATTAGAAATAAATTGAGCAAGAAGGGAAAATGCTTTCTAAAAAAATAATTACTAATCAGTCATTTTAGAGGTTCTAATTTTTGTTCAGGGTATAAGAAACATTTAAAATACTATTTACTAAAGAAATATTAAGAGCAACCGCATTCCTATTACACTTATGTTAAAGAAAATAGAGCAACCTCTGCCATTTCTAGTGTTGAGTTGTAAGATTTTGGTGCCGAAGCGAAATAGAAAGGTGGGGAAGCGGCCGAATGAGTTTAGAGGGCTCTGAATGAAACCATTCATAATTTATACTTTTCGAGCTTTACGAGGGTCTAGAAATTGTAGGTAAAAAAAAATCAAAAAACTCTTAAAGAATTTGTTTTAGACTACAATGTACGGCTAATAATGACTTTGAATGAGAAATTTCTATAGACTCCACTTGAAAACTTAAAATATAGATTTACCTCGGACGTTGGCCTTCAATCTCCTCCAATGGCGTTCCATAAGAAACAAACCGGTTATGTAGCATCTACGAGACACAGGAGGTATGAAGACCCAGTTACCTACCACACCAACCAAACCACATGGTTCTTGAACTTGGGGGCTCCTCAGAACAAATTCTTTATCCCTAATGTCACAAAGCCACCACCCACTATGTCCAATGATGTACTGAGCTGTCGGTATTGTTCTGTAGCCCAATCTCAGGCTGGACCTGCTGGTGTCACCTTATTCCAGATGTCACCATTCTGGGTGATTGGCTATTTTTCTTGCTGGCAAAGGTCAGTTGTAGCTTTGCTCTATGGAGTGTGTGCCTCGTATTTTGCTGAACTTTTGCTGCCGGCCCTTGGACCTTGCCTTTGACTATTTGTTTGTCCCTTTGTATCTATCCACTCTGTTTTGTTATGACCATGGACTGGGACCCTTTACTCTGTCTAACCCTCTCTGCCTTTGACGTACACTCTCAGTATTAAGGGGGCTTTACATGCAGCGATATTGCTAGCAAGCGTACCCGCCCCCATCATTTGTGCGTCACGGGCAAATTGCTGCCCGTGGCGCACAGTATCTTTAGGAGCCCTCACACGGACTTACCTGCCTAGTGACGTCGCTGTGGCCAGTGAACTGCCTAAGGGGGCGGTTCGTGCGGTGTCACAGCGGCGTCACTAAGCGGCCGCCCAGTAGAAGCGGAAAGGTGGAGATGAGCGGCCATAACATCCCGCCCACCTCCTTCTTTCCTCATTGCCTGCTAGAGGTAAGCTGTGGTTCATCGTTCCGGGGTCTCACACGTAGCGATGTGTGCTGCCTCGGGAACAACGAACAACCTGCGTCCTCAACAATCAACAATTTTTTGAAAATGAATGACGTGTCAACGATGGACGATTTGGTGAGTATTTTCCATCGTTAACGGCCGCTCGTTGGTGTCACACGCAACGACATCGCTAACGATGCCGGATGTGTGTCACGGAATCCGTGACCCCGGCGATATATCGTTAGATACGTTGTTGCGTGTATGTTGTTGCCTTTAGACCCTGGACTTCTTGAATCCTAGGTCTCATGGCTTGCAATGAGAAGTGCCGATAACACTAACTCAAGGTGACGCTGGCTAAGGCTCCGTTACACATAGTGATGTCGGTAGCGAGATTGCTGAAACGTCACAGGTTTTGTGACGCAACAGCGACCTCGCTAGCGATCTCTCTACGTGTGACACATAGCAGCGACCGTCCTCCCGTTGCGATATCGCCGATCGTACCTGAACATCCTGGTTCATTTTTTAATCGTTGGTGTCCCGCTGGGCAGCATGCTTCGCTGTGTTTGACACCATAACAACGACGAGCGACCTCGTTGGGTGGAAACACTACGCCTCTGTTGAGGTCTGAGTCGTCAGAATAGCTGCTGCGTGACAGGGTCCCAACGACCGCCGAGGTCGTTATACGGATCGCCGTATCATTGCTGCGTCGTTAATTAGATCTGCCTGTTTGCCAGCTCACTAGCGACCATGTAGCGACAGACCAGCGATCCTGAACAGGTCGTATCGTTGTCGGGATCGCTGGAACGTCGCTACGTGTAACGGGACCCTTGGTGAGGTCGGATTGGGAAGCTTGTCTTTGGACAATTAAGGGTATCCGCCAAGGTTATGAAATTATGACTTTTTTGTTGATTTTATGACATTGTACTCATTTTTATGATACCATGGAAGCCTTTTTATCGATGGTGGGTTCATTTTTTTTCAAGACTAGATATGATGACCCACTTCATCTTGATGGGTTTTTCTCCTTCCTTGTATTGGAGACCTGTTTAATAGTCTTGATACATGGACATAATATCATAATGTTTTACTATCCAGTTTGTTTCCTTTCATGACCTTAAAAAGGAAAAAAGTTGGGAATTAATTTAACACTACCAGTTAAATGGATAGGAAAATTCGGGACAGGTTTGTATCACCCAACATCAAAGTGGTTGGGTCACTGGTCTCGAAGGCTTCCAAATTAGCCGCGTGCTTTGTATCTTAGTTTGCGTGGTTAAAGTATTACTTTTTGCTTGTATCCCTCCCTACATGGCTGGGAAGTTACTCGGGCATCTTTCTTCTGCGTGGCTTTCCCTGACCTCAGGTGCTCTTTTTGTAAAACTGGCTTTTGATCAACAATGCGTCCTCTCCGTTGGCACCGAACGCCTGCTACCCCGACCCTCCGGAGCCCTCGTCACTGTCTGGGCTGAGAGCGTTAGAGGGGAGAGACTCATTAATTAGATATACAGGGTTACATGTAGGGTCCTCATCAGGATTATATCACTGTAACTTACTGCAATATCATCTTGTCACCGTCATCAACATATAAAATGTATTTTCTTAGTTGTCAATATTCATTTTGGGGGGTTCCTGTGTCATCAAGATAATGAACAAGGGGTAAAAAGACTAGAATATATTAATATAGACCAGAATTAAAAGAACGAAACAAAGGTGAAGGATCATCAATATACAGAGCTCCGTGAATTCTAAACACGTCTGATATAATGCAGCTATACAGTTGAAACCTTTAGTTTCCCTCCCTCTTCATACAGACACATCTGCAGGTTTTTCCCTCCGCTCCCTATACAGACACATCTGCAGGTTTTTCCCTCCCTCTCTATACAGACATCTGCAGGTTTTTCCCTCCACTCCCTATACAGACACATCTGCAGGTTTTTCCCTCCCTCTCTATACAGACATCTTCAGGTTTTTCCATCCGCTCCCTATACAGACACATCTGCAGGTTTTTCCCTCCCTCTCTATACAGACACATCTGCAGGTTTTTCCCTCCGCTCTCTATACAGACACATCTGCAGGTTTTTCCATTTGCTCTTTATAAAAAGACACATCTACAGGTTTTTACCTCCGCTCTCTATAAAGACACATCTTCAGGTTAGAGAGAGTGGAGGGGCAAACATGCAGATCCTTCTGTATAGGAAGGGAAAAACCTGCAGATGTTTCTGTATAGGGAGGGGAAAACCTGCAGATGTTTCTGTATAGGGAGGGAAAAACCTGCAATGTTTCTGTATAGGGAGGGAAAAATCTGCAGATGTTTCTGTATAGGGAGGGAAAAACCTGCAGATGTTTCTGTATAGGGAGGGAATAACCTGCAGATGTTTCTGTATAGGGAGGGAATAACCTGCTGATATGTCTGTATAGAGAGGAGGAAAAAAACCTGCAGATGTGTCTATATAGAGAGAGGACTGAAAAACCTGCAGATGTGTCTGTATAGAAAGCGGAGGGAAAAATCTGCAGATGTATCTGTATAAAGAGCGGAGGGAAAAACCTGCAAATGTATCTGTATAAAGAGTGGAAGGAAAAACCTGCAGATGTTTCTGTATAGGGAGGGAAAAACCTACTCATGTGTCTTCGAAGGGAAAAACCTGCAGATGTGTCTGTATAGAGAGAGGAGGGAAAAACCTGCAGATGTGTCTGTATAGAGAGAGGAGGGAAAAACCTGCAGATGTGTCTGTATAGAGAGGGAGGGAAACTTGTAGTTTCAACTATATTTGGGGCCCGCAATTAGGTTCACCCACGACTTTGTCCATGTTTTTCACTTGTCCCCCTGTGTATGGAGTGTGACGTCCTCCTAGTGAAGGCTCTTGGTTATCTCTGTTCATGGCCAAGTTTCATAGACTGGAGTTGGACCCAGATTTAGAGCGCCACATCTGCACGTTTCATCTCTTTCAACTAAGATTGTGGTGAATAATGGCTTTGTAGTCAATTATCAAAAATGGTTTGTGGACGTCTATTCTTTTAACTTTTACCTATAAAAGGAAAGGAATTTAAGGAGCATCTGAAATCATTATTGAGCGCGCAGACTAGGTGGCTTCTCTGATCTCCGCTCTGAGGAGGAGGAGGATAATGTTGCAACTGCAGATATGTTGTAATTGGCCAGGAAGAGCCCCGGGCACCGAACCGCCACATCGTGCACATCACACAGACCTCCACATACCTGCAGCCAGAGATGTGAGGGCCGGCTCGCCCACTTATCAGAACAACCTGTCAGCTTTTGTGTAATCTACCGGCCACAAGGCATTTTTTTCTCCTCTATTGTGAAGAATGATTGAATAAGTCCCTTTATCTAAATTTGTGATGTCTCTATTATAAGCGAAGAATGTTCTGAGGGACAGATAGCTACATATAGAGAGAGAGCCACATAGAGAGACCGCGAGAGAGCGACAGCCACATAGAGAGATAGCTATATATATATATATATATATATATATATATATATATATATATATATATATATACACACACATGCATACATACATACATATATATCCACATACACACACACATATACATACACTAGCTGTAGTACCCGGCGTTAACTGGGATGGTAACTGTCTCCCAGTCTCTATGTGTCGCTGTCTGTCTGTGTCTTTCTTTGTCTATTTCTCTCTGTCTGTATTTGTATCAGTCTATATGTCTCCATCTATGTGTCTGTCTGTCTCTCTCTCGCTCTCTGTGTCTGTCTCTATGTGTGTGTCTGTCTCTCTCTTTCCCCATCTGTCTTTGTCTGTCTCTTTCCCGGCCTGTCTCTTTGCCCACCTGTCTTTGCCCGCCTGTCTCTTTCCCCGCCTGTTTCCTTCCAGGACTGTCTCCTTCCCAATCTGTCTTTGTCTCTTTCCCCATCTGTCTTTGTCTGTCTCTTTCCCGGCCTGTCTCTTTGCCCACCTGTCTCCTTCCAGCTCTGTCTCTTTCCAGGTCTGTCTCTATCCAGGTCTGTCTCTATCCAGGTCTGTCTCTTTCTAGGTCTGCCTTTGTCTCTTTCCCCGCCTGTCTCTTTGCCCACCTGTCTCCTTCCAGGTCTGTCTCTTTCCAGGTCTGTCTCTTTCCAGGTCTGTCTCTTTCCCCACCTGTCTCTTTGCCCGCCTGTCTCCTTCCAGGTCTGTCTTTTTCTGTCTCTTTCCCCACCTGTCTCTTTGCCCGCCTGTCTCCTTCCAGGGCTGTCTTTTTCTGTCTCTTTCCCCACCTGTCTCTTTGCCCGCCTGTCTCCTTCCAGGTCTGTCTTTTTCTGTCTCTTTCCCCACCTGTCTCTTTGCCCACCTGTCTCCTTCCAGCTCTGTCTCTTTCCAGGTCTGTCTCTATCCAGGTCTGTCTCTATCCAGGTCTGTCTCTATCCAGGTCTGTCTCTATCCAGGTCTGTCTCTTTCTAGGTCTGCCTTTGTCTCTTTCCCCGCCTGTCTCTTTGCCCACCTGTCTCCTTCCAGGTCTGTCTCTTTCCAGGTCTGTCTCTTTCCAGGTCTGTCTTTGTCTGTCTCTTTCCCCACCTGTCTCTTTGCCCGCCTGTCTCCTTCCAGGTCTGTCTTTTTCTGTCTCTTTGCCCGCCTGTCTCTTTGCCCGCCTGTCTCCTTCCAGGGCTGTCTCTTTCCCAGGTCTGTCTTTGCCTGTCTCCTTCCAGGTCTGTCTCTTTTCCAGGTCTGTCTGTCTGCCTCTGTCTGTCCGTCTCTGTCTCTCTATCCATCTCACCACCGACATCATATTTCCTCACACATAAGCTTCTTATACTAACAGTTTATTTTGTTCATATAGAAAACCATTGACAATTGCTATTAATAGCCTGCATCTCCCACCTCCATTCAGTTTAATTGAGGCAGAATTTTGAAGAGTAACTGTAAAGCACAGGGTTAAATTTTCCCGTCAAAACATAGTTATGACATTCCCTGAGTCACATGCGGCGTCTGTGCAAAATTTTGTGATTGTAAATGCGACGGTGCGGATTCCTTTAGTGGACACACATACATACATACATACACTAAGCTTTATATATTAGATATACATATATATATATGTGAGAGAGTATATATTCTATGATATATTTTTACACGCACACACACTATTGCATGGTATGCAACATACAAGGTACATCTGATGATACATTACTCTGAAGAATGAAGAAAAATATTTTCAGCTCTATCAGCAAAAATGGAAAATTAAACTTCTTTCAATCATTTATGAATTCTAATCTTTAAGTATGACAAAGTGGTGGTCCAGCTAGAAAATCTACTCTTAAAAAGGGAACCTGTCACCAGATTTGTCCCTTATGAGTTGCGGCCACCACCAGTGGGCTCTTATATACAGCATTCTAGAGTACTGTATATAAAAGCCCAGGCCGCTGTGTAGAACATAAAAAAAAACACCTTTATTACACTCACCTACGGGCGCTCCGGTCCGATGGGTGTTGCTGCACACGGGTCCGGCGCCTCCTCTATCTTGTGCGGTTGCAGTCCTCCTGCCCAGCCCAGTGTTCGTGGCATGTTCTACATCATCCACACTGGCCGGCATTGGGGTCCTGCGCATGCGCACTTCTCTCTGCGCTGCTGAGGGCAGATCAAAGTACTGTAGGGCGCATGTGCAAGCAGTCTTTAACCTTTCCTTGCCCCTCCGCATTACAGTACTTTGCTCTGCCCACAGCAGCACGGAGAGAAGTGCGCCTGCGCAGGACTGCAATGACTGCCAGTGTGGATGATGTAGGATGCGTCATCCACACGGGGCTGAGAAGGAGGACGGTGATCACAGCAGAGAGGAGTCGCCGGACCCACAAACAGCGACACCCATCGGACTGGACCACCCCCCAAGTCATTATGGCCAAATAGTTCAATTTTAGTTTCGTCAGACCACAGGACAGGTCTCCAAAAATTAGGGTCTTTGTTCCGGTGTACATTTGCAAACATTAATCTGACTTTTCTATGTTTCTTTTGGAGTAATGGCTTCTTCATGGCAGAGCGGCCTTTTAGCCCATGTTGATACAGTACTTGTTTTAATGTTTATAATGACACAATCTTACCAGCTTCCGCCAGCATCTTCACAAGGTCTTTTGCTTTTGTTCGTGGGTTGATCTGCACATGTCTGACCAAAGCTCATTCATCTCTGGTGCACAGAACCCGTCTCCTTCCTGAGCAGTATGATGGCTGGACATTCCCATCTTGTTTGTACTTGTGCATAATTGTTTGTACAGATGAATGAGGCACCTTCAGGTATCTGGAAATGGCACCCAAGGATGAACCAGACTGTGGAAGTCTACAATTCTCTTCCTGAGATCTTGGCCAATTTCTTTTGACTTTCCCAAGGTGTTTTTTACATTCTACAGCACAGCCTGGATTCTTCTATACAGTATATTGAATGCTGTATATAACAACTTACTGGTGGTGGCCGCAACGCATAAGGGTAAACTCTGGTGACAGGTTCTCTTTAAATGTACTTAAGATAGCAAGTATTGCAGGTTACTAATATCCTTCAATTATGCAATAGTTCTCAAACTTAAAGGGGTTGTCCAGGCATCTTATATACATCTGTCCATTTGATAGGGCATCAATTGCAGATCAGAGGAGATCTGGCACCTGATGAGCTTTTAGTACTACAGATCAGAACCTATTTTCATCAATAACAGTTGATTGATGGTTTTACCAGATGTTGGACCCCATCCAATCTTCTACTGATGACTTATCAAAAATATAAGTCATCAATGTTAGATGTTTGGACAACCCCCCTTTAAAAGAACAGAGTGGTCCCCCAGCTTTACTTCCGACTTGTATAAATTCACTGGTACCAGTTTCATACAAGATGATGTGGGAATTCTGAGTTAATAAAGTAACATTTTTTGTTCAAGATCCATATTTCTTGTCCAGAGCTAAGAGCAAATACAAATGGCGTCTTAAGCTGAAGGACGAATTCTTGTCCTACTCTACATGGATATCCCATAGGTTTAAGTGGGAATAGTATAATGTTTTCTGTAGTATCGGCTCTGCCAAGAAAGAAGACACTTAAAGGGGGTGAACTAAGTTGAGAAGTTATATCCTAACTTATGGATAGGATATAACTTCAGAAATTGTGGAGGTCTGACGGCTGCGACCACCACTGATCCCGAGAGCCAGGACTCAAGAGACCTGTGTGAATGGAGTGGTGGTCAATAATGATGAGTGAGTTTCGAAATACTCGGATTCGCGATACTCGTAATGAGTACTGTCTAATACTCGCGTAATCATTCCGAATAGCGTATGCAATTTAAGTCAATGGGGAATATTTGCAATGTAACGAGTAACCCAAATTTCGCACTATTCGCTACTCACGGAATTTTGGTTACTCATTACTTTGCAAGTTTTCCTCATTGACTTACAGTACATACGCCATTTGGAATGAATACATGCGTATTAGATAGTACTCGTTACGAGTATCTCGATACTCGTTCATCATTAGTGGTTAACCATTGTGCACACCATTCTTAATGGGAGTGTTGACGTTCGATTCGGCAGGTTCAGCCGAAAACGTTAAGAGAAAGTTCGTTGTGCGACCTGGATTTGCACCCCAATGGAAGTCACTAATTGGGCAGTTCGGGTCTCCGCTCATATGCGACCAGCTGTAAACAGATGACTTCTGGGGCAGGTAGAAGTGGTTTCCGAATTTTTAAAATTTTGTTTGCTGCATATTACATCCAATCAAGCGGTTACCCCCAATGTGAGCCGTTCAGACACTGCAAGTGGCTCACACTGGGCCAAGGCCCGAGTGTACACGAGCACAGCAATGCTCGATCAAGTGGTGTTCATATGTAAGACAGCCAAACACTCAATCCAAACTTTTTCTTTTTGTAAAGTCTGTCTTTGGTACGAACACCGAACCTTGAGTTCACTCATCTCTATTGAAGACCATCCAAATGTTGATATTGGCCATCTCCGGTGATCCCATTAAGACTAAATCAAGCAGAGGTGCACATAATTGACCATAGATCCATTTACACAGATCCCCGGTTCAGTGGGGGTCAGAGTGGTCCTACAGCCACCGGGAAGTGGATAAGTTCCAAGTTTGATACAATCCCTTCAATTTTAAGTTTCCTCTTATATTACAAATCAGGTCCCGATGTAACCTCCTGTGACACCATCAAACAGTCCTAAACATTGATGGCAACTCTCTGACGGGTATAGAAACAAGAACCATGAAGAGAGACACATTGTGACAATTCTCCGACATTTTATTTTACTTAAACACGAGAAGAATGTTACTGTGGAGGCCATGCTAATTAGAATGTCACTTGACATGAGCCTTGGTTTTAACATTTTTGTATATTGACTAATGATGAGCGAGTTTCGAAATACTTGGATTCGCGATACTCGGAACGAGCACTGTCTAATACTCGCGTATGCATTCCGAATAGTGTGTGCAATGCAAGTCAATGGGGAATATTCGCAACGTAACGAGTAACCGGAATTCTGCATTACTCGATACTCACACGAAGAGTTCGGCATTTGGGTTACTCGTTACATTGCAAGTAATCCCCATTGGACACACTATTCACAATGTATACCCGAGTATTAGACAGTACTCGTTACGAGTATCATGAATCCAAGTATTTCGAAACTCGCTCATCATTAATATTGACTTCTGAAATGTAAAGTGGTTTTTAGCGCTGTTATTAATGTTAATGTAGGAAAGCCATTCTTAGCTTAGCCTGCAGTCATCACTCAGGTCATGATGGTCATGATGTCCTCATTACTGGTCTGGTAAAGACCAGCGGAGGGTGGATTATGGTGGCGAATATAGCTACTGTATTTTGTTTTTATTTTTTTTACAAGGATTGCTTCCCTGTATTAACAAGACAAAGCAAAATCACTGATCTCGGGGAGACCAGCCAGAGACCACACTGCCGGCAGCCAGCAAAGGCACTCAACACAGTGAAATCCTAGGTACATTGTCCCCTAGGAAGTATGCAAATAAAAAAAAAGGTCTGTGGAGCCTGTTAGGAGTCTCGACACAGAAAATAGCCAGATATCCCTCCGGTAAGCCAAGGAGTGGCTCTTTTTAAGGAGACCACCATAACCACCATATTAAGTGGCCCTTTTAGTCAATATCCAACTCTTTGACAACTTTAAAGATATGACAAGGGAAATACCAAAGCCAGGTATCCATCCACAGACAGCTGTTTCGGGGTATTTCCCCTCATCAGTGTGGAGTAGCATTCTGGCCAGGTGGGAGCAATGCCTAGTAGACCAGCAAGATAAAACAATCACTGATCTCGGGGAGACCAGCCAGAGAAAACACTGCCAGCAGCCAACGAGGGCGCTCAACACAGTGAAATCCCTGTATTAACGGGAACCTGTCAGGTCCTCTCTGCCCTCCAAACAAGCACCATGCATATCTGTATGTCAAATTTCCTGCCTAACCAACCCTGTGTAATGCTATTTATTAAAATCAATGTTAAAAAAGGACTGCACTATTCCTATGCTAATTATGGCTTTGACTAGTTGATGGGCGATGTTTCCCTTGACTAATTGGCCTTCTTTCCATGTTCTCACGCCCCTGTAGTCGCGAGAACATGATTTCCATGAGCTGGCGTCACCACAGCTTCTCCTAACCTCGCGCATGTGTTGCTTTCTTCACTCACATGGAAGCTGGGTATACATGTCACAGCTTCAGCAAGATCAGAAACAGCTTCTGCACTTCCAAAAATGCACAAAGACTCTTAGACACAGCTTCAAAGAGGCTTAATGTGAGTTGACGCCAGCTAATGGAATTCATGTTATCATAACCACAGGAGTGGGAAACAAGGAAAAAGGGCTGACTAGTCAGGAGTAGAGATGAGCGAACTGGTCCCGGTTCGGCTCGAGGCCGGTTCGCCGAACGGGGGTCCCGTTCGAGTTCGGTTCGTCGAACGTTCGACGAACCGAACTCGAACGTATAGGCTAGAATGGGAGGCAATCACAAACACATAAAAATGCATGATAAATGTACACAAACAGTTAATAAACATTGCCATAACACTTACCGGTCCTCGCGATCCCTTCTGCACTCTGTCTCCTGCCGCTATTCCTTCCGATGATCGCTGAATCCTCCCGGTGACCTGCACTGCCAGCAGAGATGCAGGACCTATCGTGACGTCAAAATAGCCATGTGACCAGTCACGTGGCTATTATCTCATTGGCTACAGACTGGTCACATGACTATGACACGTCATGTAGGACCTGCGAGTGCATCTCTCCGGTACACGGTGCACATATGTGTATCGCCGTGTACCGGCGACATGCTCTAGCACACGGTCGACTCCCCGTTCCGTTAGGGACCGGCTGACACAGCCGGTCATTAACGGAGATCACCGTTGCCATAGCAACGCAGTTAGCAGTGACGTCACCGCTAACCGCGGCTCCGAGAGCACCGTTGCTATGGTAACGCGTCTGTCAGCGTTACCGCTAGCAGCCAGCAGTGATCACTCACGGAGTGAAGGCTGCACGCTGCTGCACGATTGTAGTGAGCATTGTAGTGAGGATGGAGGTTCCCCAGCCCCAAGTGATGAGCTGGTGAATCTCATCCTTCCTCACTACAATCGTCACTACTACTGCACTAGAAAGAAAGAAGACAGAAGAGCAGGATCGTGGAGGGGTGACAGGGGGTAATAAAGATGGAGTCTCTAATGTGTCTGTGTATTTATTTCTATTAAAGTATTTTTTCTCTGTGTGGCGTCTTTTTTTTAACCCTTTATTGGAGATTCTTAATGGCCGGGTCAAACGTGCCTGACATTAAGAATCTCTGGCTTAATACTGGCTGGTAAAACAAAGCCAGTATTAACTCATGATTACCCAACAAGCCACCCGGCTCCAGGGCTGTTGGAAGAGTTGGATACAGCGCCAGATGATGGCGCTTCTATGAGAGCGCCATTTTCTGGGACGGCTGCGGACTGAAATCCGCAGCAGAGGCGCCCACAAACCTCGGGCTAACCTGTGCTGCGGATTCCAATCCCCAGCTGCCTAGTTGTACCCGGCTGGACACAAAAATGGGGCGAAGCCCACGTCATTTGTTTTTTAATTATTTCATGAAATAAGTGAAATAATTAAAAAAAACGGGCTTCCCTATATTTTTGGTTCCCAGCCGGGTACAAATAGGCAACTGGGGGTTGGAGGCAGCCCGTGGCTGCCAGCTGTACCTGGCTAGCATACAAAAATATGGCGAAGCCCACGTCATTTTTTTGGTGGGCAAAAAACTTCTGCATACAGTCCTGGATGGAGTATGCTGAGCCTTGTAGTTCTGCAGCTGCTGTCTGCTCTTCTCCATACAGACAGACAGCAGCTGCAGAACTACAAGGCTCAGCATACTCCATCCAGGACTGTATGCAGAAGTTTTTTGCCCCCTGAAAAAATTATGTGGGCTTCGCCATATTTTTGTATGCTAGCCAGGTACAGCAGGCAGGTACGGCTGCCCCCAACCCCCAGTTGCCTATTTGTACCCGGCTGGGAACCAAAAATAAAGGGAAGCCCTTTTTTTATTATTTCATGAATTTCATGAAATAATTAGAAAACAAATGACGTAGGCTTTGCCCCATTTTTGTGTCCAGCCAGGTACAACTAGACAGCTGGGGATTGGAATCCGCACCACAGGTTGGCCTGAGCTTTCTGGGCCCCACTGCTGCGAATTGCAGTCTGCAGCCACCTCAGAAAATGGCATTTTCATAGAAGCGCCATCTTCTGGCGCTGTATCCAACTCTTCCAGCACCTGCCTGCTATACCTGGCTAGCATACAAAAATATGGCGAAGCTCACGTCCTTTTTTTGTAGTTTTTTGGCAAAAAAAATTAAAAATGCTTCCCTGGATTTTCCATTGCCAGTGAAGGTAACACCAAGCAGTGGGGATTAGCAGCCAGTAGCTGCTTGGATTACCCTTAGCTAGCAATACAAAAAATGCAGCGGGAGCCCATATATATTTTTTTTAATTATTTATTTAAATAACTAAAAATAAAATGGGCTTCCCTGTATTTTGATTGCTGGACATCACAGTGCTGTAAAAATAAATCTTTAAAAAAATGACGTAGCGCTCCGCGGTATTTTTGATTCTCAGCGCAGATAAAGCAGACAGCTATGGGTTGCCACCCCCATCTGCCTGCCGTTACCTTGGTTGGCAATCAAAATACAGGGAAGCCCATTAATTTTTTCTATTTAAAAAATAGTTAAAAAAAAATGACGTTGGGTCCCCCGATTTTTGATAGCCAGCTAGGGTAAAGCAGACGGCTGTAGCCTGAAAACCACAGCTGGCAGCTTTACCGTGGTTGGGGATCCAATGTGGAGGTCCCCTCAGGCTCTTTTTTATAATTATTTTATAAATATTAATAATTACACAATAAAAGTAGGGTCCCCCCCAAATTGGATCACCAGCCAAGGTAAAGCGGACAGCTGTGGTCTGGTATTCTCAGGGTGGGAAGGTCCATAGTTATTGGGCCTTCACAGCCTAAAAATAGCAGGCCGCAGGCACCCCAGACGTGGCGCATCCACTAGATGCGCCAATCCTGGCGCTTCACCCCAGCTCATCCCGTGCCCTGGTGCAGTGGCAAACGGGGTAATAAATCGGGTTGATACTAGCTGTAAAGTCACCTGAGATCAAGCCCAGCAGTTTGTGATGTCATGGCGTCTATTAGATACCCAACATCATAAACTGTCAGTACTAACAAAAACAAAAAATCGACAAAAGAAATTTATTTGAAAAAACAGTCCCCAAAACATTTCCTCTTTCACCAATTTATTGTAAGAAAAAAAATAAAGGGGTCCCACGACGACTCTGGACCGTCTAGAATATGGGGGGGGGAGACACTCAGGGAACGTATCCCCCATTTTCTAGGAGTGCGGACCCTTCATGTGAGGAGTGTGGGTGCAATGAATCTGCACTCACTCTCCCCGGGTCCACAGCAGCAGAGTCCATGTCGTAATGGTTGCTACCAAAGCTGCAATGCCCTGCTCATGAGGTAAGGGCATGCCTAATCAGGAGAACTACTGTAGAGGAAACTCTGCTCACTGGTATATAGGTGCTCAGAGGTAATAATAGATAAAATTAGTGAGTAACCTCGGCACTCTAAATCTCCCAGACTAAGTCAGTAAGTCACAATGGATAGTAATGCAAAATCACTCTTTATTGGTCCATATTAAGAAAAAAAAAATTTTCATAAGCATATATGTTTTTGTCCAAAACAAGTTACAAATGACGTTTCGACCTGAGCCTTCGTCAGATTGGACTTATCTGCATGTAATCATGAAAAATGACAATAATCAGTATCACATAAGAGTGAGAGAACAATAACATAAACTCGAACAATGTAGAGGTACAATTGGAATGCAGCAAAAAAATTGCAACACAGCAAGAAATGAAACACATGATACAAATGTCATAATACAGTACAAGGACAATATAGTAATGACAAATATGGGGTCAGAGTAGGCTTAGACAGCTCTGGTACGAAAGAGATGTCAATCATAAAGTAACATGTGCAGTAGGTGTAGAGCTACAGTATGCATGGCAGAGCTAATGGGTAGACCGACCATAGAAAAAGAACGGAGAAAAAGTGGAGAAAAAGTGGAGCATAAGAGGAGAAAAAGTGGAGAAAAAGTGGAGAAAAAAGTGGAGAAAAAAGTGGAGCATAAGAGGAGAAAAAGTGGAGAAAAAGTGGAGAAAAAGTGGAGAAAAAGTGGAGAAAAAGTGGAGAAAAAGTGGAGCATAAGAGGAGAAAAAAGTGGAGAAAAAAGTGGAGAAAAAAGTGGAGAAAAAGTGGAGAAAAAGTGGAGCATAAGAGGAGAAAAAGTGGAGAAAAAGTGGAGAAAAAGTGGAGAAAAAGTGGAGAAAAAGTGGAGAAAAAGTGGAGAAAAAGTGGAGCATAAGAGGAGAAAAAGTGGAGATTAAGAGGAGAAAAAGTGGAGCATAAGAGGAGAAAAAGTGGAGAAAAAGTGGAGAAAAAGTGGAGCATAAGAGGAGAAAAAGTGGAGAAAAAGTGGAGAAAAAGTGGAGAAAAAGTGGAGAAAAAGTGGAGAAAAAGTGGAGAAAAAGTGGAGCATAAGAGGAGAAAAAGTGGAGAAAAAGTGGAGCATAAGAGGAGAAAAAGTGGAGAAAAAAGTGGAGAAAAAGTGGAGAAAAAAGTGGAGAAAAAGTGGAGAAAAAGTGGAGAAAAAGTGGAGAAAAAGTGGAGATTAAGAGGAGAAAAAGTGGAGAAAAAGTGGAGCATAAGAGGAGAAAAAGTGGAGAAAAAGTGGAGAAAAAGTGGAGAAAAAGTGGAGAAAAAGTGGAGAAAAAGTGGAGAAAAAGTGGAGCATAAGAGGAGAAAAAGTGGAGAAAAAGTGGAGAAAAAGTGGAGAAAAAGTGGAGAAAAAGTGGAGAAAAAGTGGAGAAAAAGTGGAGAAAAAGTGGAGCATAAGAGGAGAAAAAAAGTGGAGAAAAAAGTGGAGAAAAAGTGGAGCATAAGGAGAAAAAGTGGAGAAAAAGTGGAGAAAAAGTGGAGAAAAAGTGGAGCATAAGAGGAGAAAAAGTGGAGAAAAAGTGGAGAAAAAGTGGAGAAAAAGTGGAGCATAAGAGGAGAAAAAAAGTGGAGAAAAAAGTGGAGAAAAAGTGGAGCATAAGAGGAGAAAAAGTGGAGAAAAAGTGGAGAAAAAGTGGAGCATAAGAGGAGAAAAAGTGGAGAAAAAAGTGGAGAAAAAGTGGAGAAAAAGTGGAGAAAAAGTGGAGAAAAAGTGGAGATTAAGAGGAGAAAAAGTGGAGAAAAAGTGGAGCATAAGAGGAGAAAAAGTGGAGAAAAAGTGGAGAAAAAGTGGAGAAAAAGTGGAGAAAAAGTGGAGAAAAAGTGGAGAAAAAGTGGAGAAAAAGTGGAGCATAAGAGGAGAAAAAGTGGAGAAAAAGTGGAGAAAAAGTGGAGAAAAAGTGGAGAAAAAGTGGAGCATAAGAGGAGAAAAAAAGTGGAGAAAAAAGTGGAGAAAAAGTGGAGCATAAGGAGAAAAAGTGGAGAAAAAGTGGAGAAAAAGTGGAGCATAAGAGGAGAAAAAGTGGAGAAAAAGTGGAGAAAAAGTGGAGCATAAGAGGAGAAAAAAAGTGGAGAAAAAAGTGGAGAAAAAGTGGAGCATAAGAGGAGAAAAAGTGGAGAAAAAGTGGAGAAAAAGTGGAGCATAAGAGGAGAAAAAGTGGAGAAAAAAGTGGAGAAAAAGTGGAGCATAAGAGGAGAAAAAGTGGAGAAAAAGTGGAGAAAAAGTGGAGCATAAGAGGAGAAAAAAAGTGGAGAAAAAAGTGGAGAAAAAGTGGAGCATAAGAGGAGAAAAAGTGGAGAAAAAGTGGAGAAAAAGTGGAGCATAAGAGGAGAAAAAGTGGAGAAAAAGTGGAGAAAAAGTGGAGAAAAAGTGGAGAAAAAGTGGAGAAAAAGTGGAGCATAAGAGGAGAAAAAGTGGAGAAAAAGTGGAGCATAAGAGGAGAAAAAGTGGAGAAAAAGTGGAGAAAAAGTGGAGCATAAGAGGAGAAAAAGTGGAGAAAAAGTGGAGCATAAGAGGAGAAAAAGTGGAGAAAAAAGTGGAGAAAAAAGTGGAGAAAAAAGTGGAGAAAAAAGTGGAGAAAAAGTGGAGAAAAAGTGGAGAAAAAGTGGAGAAAAAGTGGAGAAAAAGTGGAGCATAAGAGGAGAAAAAGTGGAGAAAAAAGTGGAGAAAAAGTGGAGAAAAAGTGGAGATTAAGAGGAGAAAAAGTGGAGAAAAAGTGGAGCATAAGAGGAGAAAAAGTGGAAAAAAGTGGAGAAAAAGTGGAGCATAAGAGGAGAAAAAGTGGAGAAAAAAGTGGAGAAAAAGTGGAGCATAAGAGGAGAAAAAGTGGAGAAAAAGTGGAGAAAAAGTGGAGAAAAAGTGGAGAAAAAGTGGAGAAAAAGTGGAGAAAAAGTGGAGAAAAAAGTGGAGAAAAAAGTGGAGAAAAAGTGGAAAAAAGTGGAGAAAAAGTGGAGCATAAGAGGAGAAAAAGTGGAGAAAAAGTGGAGCATAAGAGGAAAAAAAGTGGAGAAAAAGTGGAGCATAAGAGGAGAAAAAGTGGAGAAAAAGTGGAGAAAAAGTGGAGCATAAGAGGAGAAAAAGTGGAGAAAAAAGTGGAGAAAAAGTGGAGAAGAAGTGGAGAAAAAGTGGAGCATAAGAGGAGAAAAAGTGGAAAAAAGTGGAGAAAAAGTGGAGCATAAGAGGAGAAAAAGTGGAGAAAAAAGTGGAGAAAAAGTGGAGAAAAAGTGGAAAAAAAGTGGAGAAAAAGTGGAGAAAAGTGGAGAAAAAGTGGAGCATAAGAGAAGAAAAAGTGGAGAAAAAAATGGAGAAAAAGTGGAGAAAAAGTGGAGCATAAGAGGAGAAAAAGTGGAGAAAAAGTGGAGAAAAAGTGGAGAAAAAGTGGAGATTAAGAGGAGAAAAAGTGGAGAAAAAGTGGAGCATAAGAGGAGAAAAAGTGGAGAAAAAGTGGAGAAAAAGTGGAGCATAAGAGGAGAAAAAGTGGAGAAAAAAGTGGAGAATAAGTGGAGAAAAAAGTGGAGAAAAAGTGGAGAAAAGTGGAAAAAAAGTGGAGAAAAAGTGGAGAAAAAGTGGAGCATAAGAGGAGAAAAAGTGGAGAAAAAGTGGAGAAAAAGTGGAGAAAAAGTGGAGCATAAGAGGAGAAAAAGTGGAGAAAAAGTGGAGAAAAAGTGGAGAAAAAGTGGAGCATAAGAGGAGAAAAAGTGGAGAAAAAGTGGAGCATAAGAGGAGAAAAAGTGGAGAAAAAGTGGAGATTAAGAGGAGAAAGTGGAGATTAAGAGGAGAAAAAGTGGAGCATAAGAGGAGAAAAAGTGGAGAAAAAGTGGAGAAAAAGTGGAGAAAAAGTGGAGAAAAAGTGGAGCATAAGAGGAGAAAAAGTGGAGAAAAAAGTGGAGAAAAAGTGGAGAAAAAGTGGAGAAAAAGTGGAGAAAAAGTGGAGCATAAGAGGAGAAAAAGTGGAGAAAAAGTGGAGAAAAAGTGGAGCATAAGAGGAGAAAAAGTGGAGAAAAAGTGGAGCATAAGAGGAGAAAAAGTGGAGAAAAAGTGGAGAAAAAGTGGAGCATAAGAGAAGAAAAAGTGGAGAAAAAAGTGGAGAAAAAGTGGAGAAAAAGTGGAGAAAAAGTGGAGATTAAGAGGAGAAAAAGTGGAGCATAAGAGGAGAAAAAGTGGAGAAAAGGTGGAGAAAAAGTGGAGAAAAAGTGGAGAAAAAGTGGAGAAAAAGTGGAGCATAAGAGGAGAAAAAGTGGAGAAAAAAGTGGAGCATAAGAGGAGAAAAAGTGGAGAAAAAGTGGAGAAAAAGTGGAGAAAAAGTGGAGAAAAAGTGGAGATTAAGAGGAGAAAAAGTGGAGAAAAAAGTGGAGAAAAAAGTGGAGAAAAAAGTGGAGAAAAAAATGGAGAAAAAGTGGAGCACCCTTTGGTACCTTTCATGTGGCACTAAGGGGTGCTTAGCTTTGTATTTAGCCAAAAAAATGAAAAAAAAATGACGTAGGGTTCCCCTTAGTTTTGTAGCCAGCTAGGGTAAAGCAGACGGCTGCAGCCTGCAGACCGCAGCTGGCAGCCTCACCTTGGCTGGTAATCCAAAACTGAGGGCACCCCACGCTGTTATTTTAAATTAAATAATTAAAAAAAAAACACGTAGGGGTCCCCCAAAATTGGATCACCAGCCAAGGTAAAGCAGACAGCTGGGGCCGGATATTCTCAGACTAGGGAGGTCTATGGTTATTGGAATCTCCCCAGCCTAAAAATAGCAGGCCGCAGCCGCCCCAGAAGTGGCGCATCCATTAGATGCGCCAATCCTGGTGCTTCGCCCCAGCTCATCCCGCGCCCTGGTGCGGTGGCAAACGGGGTAATATATGGGGTTAATACCAGATGTGTAATGTCACCTGGCATCAAGCCCTGGGGTTGGTGAGGTCAGGCGTCTATCAGATACCCGACATCACCAACCCAGTCAGTAATAAAAAAAAATAGACGACAAACACATTTTTATTTGAAAAAACACTCCCCAAAACATTCCCTCTTTAACCAATTTATTAGATTGAAAAACAAATCCAGGTCTGGTGTAATCCAAGGGGTTGCCATGACGATCCACACTGTCCCAGTCAATGAAGAGCAGGATGTTCCCCATTGGCTGGGAGAGCAATGCAGTGACCTGAGCTAACATCAATGGGTCAGCCCAGGTCACTGCAGGGGGGTGACAAGTGCTGCTGTCAGCGAGGTACACTACCTGCGCTGATCTCCAGCACACTGACAGCCCCTGTCACTGAGGTCAATGACCGGCGCCTTCACATCAAGTATCGCGAGAGGTCCGTGACGTCACCGCCAGTGTCAGTCTCGGGTCGGAAGCGATAGGTGATGTGACAAGCGGCGGCCATGGAGGACAGTGACAGCGCTGAGGTCGGGATGGCGGGACTTAATCACCGCAGGTAAGCCGAGCGGGGGGCGGGGGGGGGGGTGACAGTGTGTGTGTGTGTGCGTGTGTGTATATGTATGTGTACATGCCGCGGGCAGGAGGGGGCGGAGCGAGCTGAGCGGGAAGTGTGGGCTTCCTGCACGTAACTAAGATAAACATCGGGTTACTAACCAAAGCGCTTTGCTTGGATACCCGATGTTTATCTTGGTTACCAGCTTCTGGCAGGCTGCCAGCGATGGCTCCTGCACACTGTAGCTGTAAAAAGCCCTGCTTTTTGCTGCTAGAACCGTTCTCGAACGTATCTAGAACTATCGAGCTTTTGCAAAAAGCTCGAGTTCTAGTTCGATCTCGAACAGTCCCAAAAATCACTCGAGCTTAGAACTGGAGAACCTCGAACCGCGCTCAACTCTAGTCAGGAGAACTAATGCCCCATTGACTAGTCAAGGCCCTAATTAGCATAGAAACAGCAAGGTTTAGGAGTCATTTTTTTAACATTGATTTTAGTAAATCACATCATAAAGGACTGGTTAGGCAGGGAATTTTGACATACAGGTGGGTTGGTGTCACGGGTGACAGACAGTCATGTGGTTTCTGGCAATAGAAGATCAAATGCTCCCTGACTTACCATTGTTCCTGCTGTCAGTATTCATTGGTGTAAGTAGTTTTCCTGCTAGATTCATCTCTCCCCCTTTGGACCTAGCAGGAGCTCACCTTCCACCCAGCTACTGATCATCAGCATTCTCTAGGAGTTTAAATACTTCCTTCTTCCTTGGATTGGTGCTGGTGATAATTTTCAGTTCATCCTAGCTCTGGTGGCAACCAGGTGGCTTGTACTCCTATGTTGTATCGTTGTTGAAGCTTTGTTGAACTTCTACCTGAGTCATCTGTGGATAAGTAGTTCATGCATTTTCACCAGTGTGTCATCCTTATATCTTCCTTTAGCATTTAGTTGGATTGATGAAGAGCTCATCCTACCCGTTCTCTAGTTAGGGTCCAGCACTAGGGATATCTAGGGTCAGGTATCCGGCTCGGCGCATAGGTGTGGAACCTATCTAGGGTGGTGAGGGACCCCAGGGACTAGCAGTAGGTTTGGTCAGGGGTCATCATCTCCCTTTTCCCTAGACACAGGGTTTCTCAACTCCAGTCCTCAAGACCCACCCACAGATCATGTTTTCAGGTTTTCCTCAATCAGATTTTCAGGACTTACTTAATGGTGCACAGGTGATGGAATTATTCCCTGTCTAATATGGAGGAAAACATGATCGGTTGGTGGGTCTTGAGGACTGGAGTTGAGGAACACTGCCCTAGACAGAGGTTTTCCCTTCCCTTTCACCACTCGCTTGTGACCGGACAAGTTCCCTTAAAATGTTGAAATAATTTTTGTTGGCTCCTGAAGAGAAAATTCTGTTTATAACTTAATATTAAAGCATGTTTTTCTGTTCTTCTAGTTAAAACACAGCAAGATTCAGCAGAGAAGCGGAAACGTTCCCGAATTGATCGATGTGGATCCTCATCTTCTTGATGGAACGCTGCAGAATTCGGCATCCGTGACTGATACGCGGCGCCCGTGCTCAGAAGTACAGAAATGCTCCATGTGAAGCGGCGTGTATTGTGCGCAGCGCATGGTCTGAACCCACAGGAAGTTGCAGACAAGTAGAGTGTCATTCCTACCGGCGCGGTCTCCAATACGGTCACTCGTTCTGCCTGTAATCTAAACTGCCATCTCTAAAAAAAAAAAAAAAAAAGTGCTTGATTAAAACAATGGTGTCAAAAATAAGTCCTGTTTAATGATGTCATAAGAAAATTCTGTGCATCCTTCTTCCAAAGATTAAAAAAAAATCCTCTCCCCTCTCCTCCGATCAGTAGATAACGGCGGGCTTCAGATTTCCGAGATCAAATGCCGTTTTTTATGTTATGCAAAAATGGCCTAAGTTGTTGGTTGTATCTGATTTCCCCGAGCCTTAAACCAGATGGCCGATCCCCGCCAAGGTTTCGCAACAAAGTTCCCGACGTGCTCTGGGCCAGGTTGGACAATTAAATCAATATATAGGCAATATTAACCCCTTGCTGCCAGTTTTCTGCATATTCTGCAAACGTTTGGTTATTTTTTTATTTTTGCAGTGACTTTTGAGCAGCCAAGAGGTTAAAAGAAATAATGTAAAAAAATATGTGGCATGTTTCTCTGACAATGCATGGGATATCTGACCTAGAGAAATGGTGAATACACCGTATACCAGGGCCGGTGGGCACCCGGGGGTATACTGTAGCTGAAGAATTATTCTCCGCCCCGTAGAATTCAGAAGGGGTCACTCACGAGGACATTATAATGGTGATGTTTTAAGAAGTATTATGCATTGAATTAATTTTTTTTGGTTAAAAAAAGGTTTTTATTGGTGTTTTGCATGTTAAATTGGACTTGTAAAATGGGACCCAAAAATCTTTACATGCAAAACAGATTTCCTTATTGTATATGTGTCAGGCGTGTGCGTGTTTTATAAGATGTGTGTATTTAGATATGAAGATATCCGGACCTCGGGATCCAGATAAAAAAATTCTTCTCCCCGTTTTGGCCCAAATTGTGTTGAGATACACATTGCTCTGTCATTTCTAGCTAAAACGTACAGAAATGTTACGCCTTTCGGTGGCCGCTAACAATCAGATTATTAATGGTTGGCTTTATCGCAAGTTTTCCGGATATAACGATGTGCTAGAAGTAGGTGAACGATGGGAGTCTAATGAACAAACCAGAAATGTTCTTTTCCTTGTTCCTAAAAGCACCAATACACATTAGATAACAGTTGGATAAATTGATTTCAGCGGGATCGGAACTTCTCAACTCTTCCCACGACAGATAACGAAGAATAAGAGAGCATGGGAGCATTCAGCTTTCCAGCTGGGGAAGTCGGGAGAGATGGCCACCAACTGAAACCCTTATTTAGCCAAGACTAGGGTTAGTGTAAATCGTAGTACATGTCCCGGTCCATCAGCCCCAAAAGTTATCTTTGGCCACTGGACAACAGGCGTGAGACCAACCCTTACCTGTTGACATCTGAAGCTCTTATTTTGATTATCTGGACTGTGGCAAAATCATCGTTTTGGTGTACGTTATATGTGACATCACACCCGGCTGGTCAATGTGAAGAAGAGTCCAGTAGAGATGAGTGAACCCATGGAAGCTTGGTTCGGCAGCTTCATACAGACTTTAGATAAAGTTTGGTTTGGGACCCAGATGACCTGGATCCCAATGGAAGTGACTAATTGAGTAGTTCAGTTTAGTTCTCAACCCTCGTACGGGCAGCCATAGACCAAACACTTCCGGGGAAAGGAGGGCAAGGTTTTTCCTTTTTTTTTTTTTTGTACACACTACATTTGATAACGCAGTTTTTACCCCCAGTGCATGCCGATCTAACACTGTAAGGCCGGTTTCACACATCCGTCTTTTCGCCGGTTTGGTGGATGCGGCGCACGCCAATACAGCGTATACAGTACATTGGCAGTGCAACAAGCACTGGTCACATTCTGTCATGTGACCGGAGCATGTGATCCGGAAGTTGCGGTGCTGCCACAGTACTGTATCATACTGTACTGGTACTGGTGTGCGCCGCATCCGTCAAACCGGCGAAAAAAAACGGATGTGTGAAACTGGCCTAAACGGCTCTCACTGGGCAGGGCACTGAGCGTGCCCGAGCATTGAGTGTACCAGTGTACAGCAATGCTCTAGAGAGGGGTCACCATACATAAAGTTCCCGAACGCCGACCGGGTTCGCTCATCTCTAATCATCAGGTAAGAGGCAGTTCTTTTGGGTCCCATCCTATAGCCACAAATTACCGTCGTGGCCAATAGACCAGGTTAAGTAATTCAATTTACTCCAACCCAAGCCAAGGGCAATCTACTGTGTATGGGAGCCTTAAAATTGGGAGTCTCCCATTTGAAATCCCACCCAAGTTGAAATGCAATAAATATGAATTTCATGAAAACCTTTTCCTTCCTGAATTCATGCAGAAACTAATTATTTCTTAGCAAATTAATTAAAATCTAAAAAAAAAAAGACAAAATATACCAAGGCCTAAATAAGGACTCAACCCCCACCCCCCCTCCCCGCAATTATGACCATGATCTCCAAAAAGTATTTTTGAAAAACTATTAGAGTATCGTCCGTAAACGGTATCAACTCAACCGAACAAGTAAATGGAGTCGAAGAGATTGAAAGTGTTAAAAGTAAAATAAGTGGTGTCCAATTTTCAGTTCAATGGTGAAGTCTATTAGTTTGGTGATTTGCATGGTAAAGTATACAAAGAGTTATTTGTACAGAAAGATATAGATGATATATATATATATATATAATTATAAGAAAGGGTTGCCTTATGTCCATTCATTGTGTCTGTACAGTACTGCACATACAGTGATGGGAGCGCGCGATGACTGTTGTCTCTGGATAGGTCGTTGTTTTGTCATATCACATTTAGAGGTCATTAATTAGTGAAACAAATCGTTCATTTATATCTTTAAAATTAGAAGACGACCATTAAGAGCAATGAAATAAGCCTGAATATTTAATACATTATACCTGGATCCGGTATCCTGTAACTATTGATGAGTTGGTCACTCATATTGGAGTAATACTGTCCAAATCTGCCAATTTCAGTGGGAGCGACATACCATCTAATGTATTCGGGGGCTCTCCCTACTCTTTTCCGAAAATATATATTGGGGAGAGAAGGGTCAGGCAGTTCGATTTCAACATGCCTGATCTTTCATGTTTTTAAGGCAGATAAGCCAACCCCAAAGGCATCTGGCAGTGGCTTACTCCGCTCTCCCTAATGGGAACATATAAGCATTCAACTGAACTGAACATACACGTTTACAGGGGTCAGTAGGGATACATTTTGTCTGAAAGCTTTGCTGTCTAAATCATGGCCAGTAAAGATGGGACCATAATCTTGATTATATAAATTTTTGTGAAACAATGAAGGTTTCACTAAATGTCTCCATTAAAACATCATCTTATTTTGCTCTATTACAGATTCTGATTTGACGGATCATAAGGTTTGGTTTCAATGAAATGACCAATTCTATATTTAATCATTAAAAGACGTGTTATCGAAGAAAAACGTATCAAAATACTTCCGAGTGTAATCTTTTGTTAATCATGTAACACTAAGTGATCAGCTCCCGGAATGTTATTTCAGTAGGTCAAACAAAAACCCAAAAAGTGGTGGAACCAAGTCCATTTGGTTTCATATAAAAAGCAAGTATCACAGTATACCAGTGTCCAAATCCATTTAACATAATCTCCCAGTCTTTGACCATCATTACCAATGAAAAAAAATAGAACAGAAAATAAACTAAAAATCACAATTTATTAGTAAGTTTCATAAAAATCCCCAAAACAATAATCAAGTCATACCAAATACAAGCAGATGCCTAGGCTAACTAATTCTGCACTTAAAGGAGTTTCTTTCAGAGAGGCCCAGGACAAACAATACTGCACCTATATAGGGCATACCCTGAGGAGGCTCAGGGCAAACAATATTGCACCTATATGGGCATACCCTGAGGAGGCTCAGGGCAAACAATATTGCACCTATATAGGGCATACCCTGAGGAGGCTCAGGGCAAACAATATTGCACCTATATGGGCATACCCTGAGGAGGCTCAGGGCAAACAATATTGCACCTATAGGGGCATACCCTGAGGAGACTCAGGGCAAACAATATTGCACCTATAGGGGCGTACCCTGAGAAGGCTCAGTAAGCAGATCGGACAAACAGATAAACATCAAAATCAATATAAAAAAAACACTCCATGTGGAGTCTCTTTACAGTAACATTCCCACTGAATCAAGAATAAAGGGCAGTTGAGCACTTCCAAGTCCATGGCAATGTTCTTTAACTCCTTTGTCATCAAACTACCCAGATATATAAACAAACATAAATTTTTTTTTATTAATAGTAAGTACCCCCATCAACTTAGGGGCACCGCGATGGGGACTTCATGCACCCCTTTCTGCACTAATCTCCTTCTGGGCTGGTGGGAGGAAATAACTTTTCAAGATATGGAACAGTGGGCACCAAAAATCCTTTTTGGGGCAGATTCATAGATGATATATTTGTCCTATGATCTCTGTCCTCAGGAATTTCTATCCTTTGTTGGTAGTCAACAAAGGATAGAAATCTCCTTGGCTTATCAGCCTACTGTGCCTCCACTGGGTACAACCTTTTAGGTGCAATATTAGTTACCCTTGGCATCTACTTGTATTTGTTATAACTTTTTTTTTGTTCTTGGAGTCTTATAAAAATAGCTATTAAATTGTGACTTTAGGAGTGCTTTATTTTTTCTTGGCTCGTTAGTATTTCCTTACGTCAGCTTCTTTTACCAACGACCATGATAAATGGCATGATACCATGACATAGGAAAAATATGTCTAAAATAAAGATTGATCTAGGATAAATACACATTGCAACATTAACATTCTAGATATACAGGATTTCATCTGGTCCATAGGGTTTTTGTTATATACTTTCTATGCACATGGAAAGTCTGGAATTCATAGCCCTCAGGTGTCTGACATGAGTAATCACAGAACTGAAGAAATTCCGTCTAGGTGTGAAAACTTTTACATGTGTATATGTAAACTGTATAAAATGTTGTCCCATTGGTCTAGTGGATCAACATGTAATTTAAATATAAATCAAACCATATCATAAAGAATCTTATTTTGATATGTAGATGAAAAAAAAACTAAACATTTGCCATAAAATTATCCAGTTTATACATTGAGCATTTTAGAATTTTTTTTTTTGTGAAAGTAGATTTTTTAAATAAAGATATACACCTGCTGGACAATCAGCTAATTGTTCCACCAACGAGCCACTGTATCAGCTGAGAAAGCTCTAGCTGCTTTAGCAGATGTAACATTACATGTCAACCAGGCTCGGACTGGCCCACAGGGGAACATATATCGTACTTTTCGTTTTATAAGACGCACCGGAATATAAGAAGCACCCCAAATTTTGAGAAAAACAAAAAAATAATGGGGTCTGCCTTATAATCCGATGAGATCTTACTGGAGGGGGGGTGGCAGTGGAGTAGGGCAAATGCTACGGGTGGTGCAGCGGGTGTCCTAGACGTTCGCTGTGGGCACTGTGAGGCAAAAGGAGCATCCAGCAACTGATGCACAGTGCAGGCTTCAAAAATGGCACTCTGAGTTGCGCATGCACAGTTGGAGCCCAATGACAAGCCAAGATCTCATCTGTGCATGCACCACCTCTGGGCGCCATTTTCCTTAAGCCCGCTGCAAGGAGATCAATGGGTTGGAGGCGACATGTGCGCAGATGAGATCTTGAGCCGAGAGCTCCATCTTGCGCTCACACGGACTCAGAGTGCCATTATTTGAAGCCCGCACAGTTGGCGTTTTCAGAAGGGCAGCCTCTGCCTCACCACCTGCAGCGAGCCCAGCCCACAGTGAGCCTGCGGCACAGCACTCGCAGTAAGCCTGCAGCATGTCCCCTGCCTCCTGTGACCCCTCTCCACTGCTCCTCGGTAAGCTACATTTAGAGTATAAGATGCACCCCTCAGTTTCCCCAAAAATGTTTGGGAGGAAAAGTGCATGTTATAATCCGAAAAATACGGTGATGTTCCCAGGATGCCCCTTATAAGCGCAGTAGTTGACACAGTACACTCAAGTAATTATTTATAGACAAGGGCAGCTTCTCATTCATTTAACAAACTGCCCATTTTATTATTATATGGGAGCAGAGGTCAATTGGGAATATAATATTTGCATGTAGCAAAGTCAATATCACTAATGGCATTCCAGTCCAACGCTGATGCCAACTGCTCCAATAACTAACCGGCCATGAAACACGTGGATGTGCCATGTCTTCCCGAGAGGAATCCACTCTCGAAGATTTTCTCCCTCTTTTGGAGCAAAAGGGGTCTTAAGTTTAGCCCTCATGGTCAAAAACAAAAAGTTTCCAAGGAGCCTGACCATTTTTGTTACAGTTTGTTGTTCTTTGTTCCTGAAAATTATATATAAAAGACAACAGTATTTTCTTTTCATTTCCGTAACTCCCGTTACTTTTGATTTTATTTTTACATGACATATATACATATATTAAAAATATAAATCATTCTTAAAAGTGCACCAATCACCAGGATTTTCCTATATAACCTAAAGCCCGTGCTATACTGGCACTATCAGGCTGAGTCTATACAGACCTTTAGTGGTCAGCTCAGATGTATAGGTTTTGAAATGCAAGAAAGTAAAGTTTGTAAAATCATCAGCTTGTTGAGTGACAGCAGCTGAGGATCAGATCATATCTGGGTGGTATTCACAGCTATCCCCTCCTCCTGTTATGTATGCTAATTATTTTATACAATCGTTTTACTTTGTGACTAAAAGGACCTGTTCTGATGTCCTACCCATGTGTCCAGAAGGGGCAGGGCCTCAGAAAACAGAAAAATGTTACTTCCTGGTATCAGCTATGTTGGCTGAGGCCCTGCCCCTTCTGGTCACATGGGTATGACATCAGCACAGGTCCTTCTAGTCATTTAGTAAATTGATTCTATAATAGAATTAGCATAAATAACAGGCGGAGGGGATATCTATGAATACCCCCCCAGCTATCAGCTGCTGTCACTCAAAAAGCTGCTCATTTTACAAATTTTACTTGCTTCTGTTTCAAAACCTATACATCCAGGCTGACAACTAAAGGTATGCATACAATCAGCCTGATAGTGCCAGTATAGCACTGTATGTATAGAATCAGCCTGATAGCGCCAGTATAGCACTGTATGTATAGAATCAGCCTAATAGTGTCGGTATAGCACTGTATGTATAGAATCAGCCTGATAGTGCCAGTATAGCACTGTATGTATAGAATCAGCCTGATAGTGCCAGTATAGCACTGTATGTATAGAATCAGCCTGATAGTGCCAGTATAGCACTGTATGTATAGAATCAGCCTGATAGTGCCAGTATAGCACTGGATTTAGGTTATATAGGAAAATCCTGGTGATTGGTGCGCTTTATTCGAAGAATATAATGTGGAGGTCTATAAGAGAAATGTGTTTGTCTGTTTTTATTTCTTTTATTGTGTCCTATGGCAAAGTTATCAAAATATTAGCCTTTATAGTATATTATATCACATGACAAGCGTTGCACTTTCATTCAGACAACAATCACTTTGACCAATTTGTTGTCCCTGGGGTTTGGGGCCGTTTTGACCCCTTACGATCAGGTTTTTACGTTAACATTACAATTGAAATACTTGAAGTAGATGAGAGGTTTGACCTACTCTAGGTAAGTCGCAGAGATGAACATGTACAGTCGAGTATCATTTATGTCTATGTATGTGCCAATTTTCACTATTGTACAATTGTTAGGGCATTTTTTTTTTCTGACGATTAATGGTGCAAGACTAACAATTTGACATTTCAGCCGTCCAATCCGAGAGCATTGTACTTATTTTCTGAGATGCTGAATATTCTTCTGTAATATAAATCGCTAAATCTTGGGGCTTATAATAAACACTGTGATATAGGGATATTTATTAAGTTTTTTTTATTTTTTTTATTTTTTTGTCATTTTGCCAGCTGTTATGATTGTTTTTTTTTGTTTTTTTTTTTGGAGGGGGTTTTTGATGACACTGGAACTGTTACATTCATGTGATCAAATGGCGCAGAACTGAATACATTTTATGTAATTATAAAAAAAAAGGTGTTTATTAATTAAAAAAAAAATATATAAATATGACGAATGCTCCAAGGCTGTAAAAAAAAGATGGAAATTTCCAATGTATCTGATTTTTTATTATTTTTACACGTGGGGTGATGTTTGGATGTTTTCCCAATGCATCGTGAGTATGTTTCCTCTCCCCCTTAAAATCTCCACCTACGTTCGATAGTGCTTCTTGTTTTCTCTTTTAAAGTGGCATGTTCTGGATCGTATTATTGACATGTGAATATGGAAATTGATATGAAAAAAAACCTTAAGAAATTTACAAATGGGCACGAAAAATAAAAATGACTGTAATTTACTGTTTAGTGCGTGTAGTTGCAGATATGGATATGGACCATTCCATCCATTTGCGTGTAAAAGATTATCTTGTGTCAGCCTGTTTATACAATATTTATTCAATAAATGTTGATTTCTTATAGACATGTCTTGTGTTTGTTGTTATTATAATCTTTGGGACATTTCTTAATACAATGAGATTTTCTAAAAACAGCGCCACTCTTGTCTATGGTTGTGCAGGGTACTGCAGCTCAGTCACATTTGAGTGTATCAGGGAGGGGTGTGTAATAGCCAAGGTGTCAGGGATGGGTGTGTATCAGATGTCCAGGCGACACAGGAAATCCTATACACACCCTAAGACTAGGATCCCTGAACTCACCCTCACACCAGAGGTACCCCAAAATGTAGGGAGGTCCGGGCCCCCCACCTGGCCCTGCTTCCTGTTCTGGCCCTGATGACAAAGTCCCCACCACCCAGGGGAGAAACCAGGATGAAAATCCCAAAAACCCACCAAATATGAAAAACTGACAGGGGTAAATAAAAACTTCATGCATACCTAAAACCTACACCAGGGAGCAACCAAAAAGGTAAAAAAGGGTAATAAGGGAAAGGAGGTAATAACAAAACTAGACAACAATTGACAAACCACAGCAGACAGCAACAAGCATGTCCTCTCTGCTCCTCGGCTAGCTCCAAACCGAGATGAATAACCAGCAACCTCTCCAGGAAGCAGAGGGATTAAATACAGCCCGGAAGTGCTCAACTGAAAACAGCTGAGCAACTCTGCTGCTGCACCATGGAAGGGATTATCCCTAAAATGCCCGAAGGAAAAAAGCAACGTTTAAAAGTGTATGGTCTCAGATGGTAAGAGAACTCTGATCCTGAGACTGTCCTTATATACAGTACATGAAACAAGTAGAGCCGTTCATGTTATTTTAAATCCAAAACAATAGATTCTAATCTAATTTTGCAATTTGGTCAACAATTTTGAAAATGTAGCAATTTTAAACTTAAAAATTTCATGTACTTAAACCAGAGAGTTCTGTCATAAAAAAATAGTTAATAAATAAGTTACCCACATCTACTTTACAACAGCACTCTTTTTTATGTTTAGTTAGAAGGGTTATAAGGTTATCAGAAATTTCTCATTTTTCCAACAAAATTTACAAAAACTTTTTTTTTTTTTTTTTTAGGACCACATTTGGAGTGACTGAGGGGCCCATGTGACAGAAAATACCCCAAAAAATGACAGTTTTAAAAACTGTACTCCTTAAACTGCTCAAAATCATATTCAAGAAGTTTATTAACCTTTCGGGGCCTTCATAGTAATTAAAGCAATGTGGAAAGAAAAATAAAATGAAAATTTTCCTTTTTCCTACAAAAATATTGCTTCAGCCTATAATTTTGCATTTCTATAAGATAAACAGGAGAAATTACACAACAAACTGCATGATCCATTTTCTCCCAAGTTTGTGGATACCCCATATGTGGTGGAAAACTACTCTTTGGGCGCATGGCAGGGCTTGGAAGGGAAGGAGTGCTATTTGACTTTTGAAATGCAAAATCGTCACGTCATTATTTCGTTTCAAGAGCCCCTGAGGTGCCTAAACAGTGGAAACCCTGCAAAAGCCCCCCCCTTTTGGAAAATAGTAAAATTCTGGGAAGGTCCTAGGAAGTCCTAACATTGAAAATAAAAAAAAACAAAAAAAATATTTTCCCACAAAAATGTTGTTTTATCGCCTTTTTCTCACAAGGGTAACCGGAGAAATTGCACAACAAATTATATAATTGATTTTCTTTTGAGTACACGGATACCCCAAATGTGGTCGAAAACTACTGTTTGGGCGCACTGCAGGGCTCAAAAGGGAAAGCACACCATTAGACTTTTGGAATGCAAAAGTGGACACCATGTCACATTTGCCAAACTTCTGATGCGCCCAAACAGTGGAAATCCCACACTAGTGACCCTATTTTGGAAACTGTACCTCTCCAGGAATTTATTTAGAGGTGTGATTAGCATCTTGAAGCCACAGATGGTTCATAGAATTTTTTTTTTCAACGTTGAGCCGTGAAAATTAAAAACATACATTTTTACCAAAAACATTGTTTTTGCGCAAAAATGTTTAATTTTCATGAGTTTAACAGTAGAAAATTGACTATTTGTTTGTGCTTTTTCTCCTGAGTACACAGATACCCCATGTGTAATGGAAAACCACTGTTGGGCGCACAGCAGGGCTCAGAAGGGAATTATTGCAATTTGGGCTAAAATAGATTGCAGACACCATGTCACATTTGAAGAGCCCCTGACATGCCAAAACAGCAGAAACCCCCCACAAGTAACCCAATTTTGGAAACTACACCTCTCGGGGAATTTAGGGGATCAGTAAGCATTTTGCTACCTTGAGCATTTCACAGACTTGTATACCATTGGGCTGAATAAAGGAAAATTTCCCATTTTTTCCAATACAATGTTGCTTTGGCCCCAAGTTTTTACATTTCAAAAGGTTAATAAGAGAAAATGAATAGTGCAGTTTGTTACACAATTTCTCCTCTTTTCACCAGTACCCTACATGTGGTCGAAAACTATTTTACAGGGACAGTACAAAGTGAAGACGATAAGGAGCGCCATATTATAGTGCAGATTTAGCCATTATGGTTTGCGGGTGCCATGTCACATTGGCAGAGTCTCTGAGGTACCAGAACAGCAGAAACCCCCATAAGTCACCCAATTTTACAAACTGCACCCCTCAATGAATTTATCTCTGAATGCAGTGATCATATTGACATCACAGATGTGTCATAGAATTTTATGCTATTGGGCAGTGAAGAAAAAAAATGACTAAATTTTTACCACAGTAATGTTTAAGAACCAGATTTTACTTTTTCCAAGTGAAAAAGGGTAACAATGGCACCAAAATGTGTCACACAATTTCTGCTAAGCATGGCAATACCCCACATGTGGCTGTACAGTACTACTTAGCCACACGGCGAGACTTGCGAGGAAGGGAAAGAGCGCTATTTGACCCTTGCAGCCCAGATTTTTCTAGAATAGTTTGCAAACTCCATATACAGATTCTAAAGTGCCAGAAAAACAGAATCCCACCTCAAGTGCCCCCATTTAGGAAATGAGACCAGTCTCAATTTATCCACAGCTGTAGTGACTATTTTGACTCAATGGCCGTTTTCCAAAAACAAGTGTGGCGCCCCTGAGGCTCTGGTCGCCACAGGGTACTGCACCCCAATTAGAGTACAGTATCTATCTCAGGTAAGGAGGGGGTAAGTCACCGGTGTTCCACATTCACACACGACACACAGTTTAGGAACCTTCACACAGAGTGGGTTGGCCATACGAACATGGAATTTCCGATCACTGAAAACAGCCACCTGGGGGGGCGGGTTCCACTTGGGGTAGAAATAGGCACCACACACTCACATCAAAGCTAGTCAGACCCGTCAGGACCATAGTTCTGGCAACAAATCTCTGGAGAACTTGGACTTCACAGGGCCCAGGAGCTTGGAGCGGGAGCTCAGCTGGGGTACCTAACTGTGGAGGGGGGACACCCTAGAAATAGGAATCTCACTCCTTCTCTCTCTCAAATCACCAGTGGTGACCCCTTACTGGATCTGGGATTGACCGGGGCCCATCACGACAGTGATCAGTGTGACCGGGCTGGCATCTGAAGTTGTGAGTAAACTACACCCTGAGCCCACAGAGACTATGTTGGCTCGTCCTTACCGGCGCCGCCGCCCAGCGCTTAGGCACCAATGGACATTACTACCCTCATCATCCACCCGGGGCCTGCTCCGCCTGTGGGGAGCGATTCCATCCCGGCTGCCTTAATACCTGCCCTGAAGAAGGACCCGGCAGCGGTGGCTATTCCCTGGCTGCATGCCACAGGTAGCGTCACGACAAACTTTTCCCGATACCCCACTTTCCCTATCATTTCAATGTACGCCTCGGGGCAACGGAATCGGGCAAGGCCACCCCATGACAACGCCTGACCCAACCCGAAACGGCCCAGCGACGAGTAGGTTTAACCGCCTGCCCCGTGGGGCGCTACACAAGCAGCTTTGTATGTTGCTGAGTGAAAATTGAAAACCTGCCATTGTTCTACCCAGTACATTGTAGTGTCCAGCACATGCTTCTGGAGAGATGTAACAGGTAAATTAAGTGGCCTCCCTTCACTACAGAAATGAGAACATGTGGTTTAGGCACACTGTGGGGCTCAGAAGGGAGGCGGAGGGGGGGGGGTGATTTGGGTTGCGCAGATTTAGCTAATTTCTTTCTTGGGGAAGCCATGGCTTTTTCCAGAGCCTTTGTGTTACCAGTAATGTGGAAGCACATTATATTTCCATTGTCAGATGACAGGCCTGAGTGGAGACTTGTTTTTTTTTTGTGGATGAGTTGAAGCTTTTTCTTGGGAACATTCTGCATCACATTTATCCTGTGTTCTACACAGAGCGCTTACTTTGGGGTTTACATCTAAATCTTCCAATGATGTGATTCAGATGACACCCCCGAGGGATCCATTCACTATGAGGTAGCAGTTACTCTGGATTCGGTTTGGCCTCTGTTCAGCAATGTCCGTCTTTTCAGAAATGTAGAAAGCTGTGGCTGACTGCGCTTTTTTGAACACTTAAAAAGCTGGACACCGCCAGATCATAGGCAAGAGAAATTCCAAAATGACCCCTCCTGCCTCATTATAGTGAACGTTCTCTCAGGAATTACATCGGAATCACTTAATTCAAAGATTTACATGTAAACTGCTGTGTAAGCGCTCAATGTAGAGAGTAGGATAAATGTGAGCCGAGCCTTACTGCGATTTTTTGGGAGGCAGAATAAAAAAAGTCTTGACCTGCTGTTAATTTGTTTATTTAACACCATTCATGGTGCAATATAAGCAATAAGAATTTTATTCTTCGGGTTGGTGCGATTACAAGTTTATATTAGGTTTTTATGTTTGGCTAATAAAACGCTTTTAAAAAGTTTTTGCGTCACCATATTTTGAGAGTTATAATGTATTTATTTTTCTGTGATGGCTTATTTTTGGGAAGGTGGGGAGTTGACGTTTTTAATGATACCATTTTTGGGCACATACAGTAACTGGTAAAAGAAGTAACAGCTTTATTCCTCGGGTCAGTAGGATTACAGCGATAGCACATTTCGGGGGGTTTTTGTTTGTTTATTTAATGTTTTGCCTCCTTCACACAAAAACAAATTTATTGATTCTGCATCAGTATATTCTGACAGATATAGCTTGTTTTATTTTTCCACTGACAAAGTTGTATGGTGGCTTATTTTTGCGGGATGAGATGAAGTTTTCAGGAATGCTAGGTTTAGATTTGACTTTTTGATCGTGCTTAAATTACACTTTTCTGGCAGTTTGATGAAAGAGCCTAATTTTTGCCACTTTTTTATTTATTTTTTTATGATGTTCACTAAAGGGGTTAACTAGTGTGAAAGATTTATAGATCGGGTTATTCCAGACAGGGCAACACCAAAATGTGTGTAATTTTTTGTTTTAACATAAAGATACGAGTTTATTGGTGTAATTTTTTTTTTTTTTTTTTTAATTTTTTTTCTGTTACTTGGAGACTTTTTATATTTAAAAATTACTTTGTTTTACTTTTTTTTTTTTAAAAAAAAAAAGAAAAAAAAACAACAAAAACAACTTAGTTCCCCTATGGGACATTAACTTTTATCAGTCTTATTACTTGTATAATGCATTGCAATGCACAAGAATAGCAATGCATTGCACCTTTCAGTGTGACACAGAACGCCTGTTGGACCACGCTCCTGGCATGGTCTAACAGGCAACCATACTCCGATAACTCCGATGTTGTAATTTGACTTCTGGTTGCCATTTTAACGTCCGGGACCCAGTGATCACATTATGGTGGTCCCAATTAGGTTTTTCCCAATTAAATGCTGCGATCGTTATTGATCATGGCCTTTAGGGGGTTAAACAACCAGGGTGCGGGGCAGACACTGGCCCTGGCTCCGACAGAATGTTCTAGCTTCCCTTAAGCAGAGCTTTTGGTGACAGTTGCACAGCCCATGTCCTTTACCCACACAATCCTATGTTGGCAAGGGGTTAAAAGACAATACTCCCATTTCTAGGAGTCCTTTCCACCGGCGGGCCCGTAGAGTTCGTTGCCCGATACTCTATTGTTAACATTCCAGTCTAGATTGCTGTTGTATTGTTACAAATTAGAGCCTATTTGGTACATTCTTGAGATCCTTTTACCTTTGGATTGCTTTGACAAGTGTTTGACGACAACAACACGCTCTGTAGTAGAGATTTACTTGTTCTAGAATGTTCTGTACAGCAGGAGGAATGTTTTCTGTATCATGAGTACAATGAAACAGTTCTATTTGTATTTCTTTTTTTCACTTAGCACAAATCTAGCAATATTTTTCACAAAATAGACTGCATACATTATTAAACTGACCTCAGACCTGATGAGGCTGGTATACTTACTGTGAAAATTCATGCAAAATAATCGAGCAACCCCAAGTTTCATGCTGGTTATTGCACTTTTGTTTTTTTTCTTCATTTCTTCCAAGATCCATAACACTTTAGATTTTTCCATTAACACCGCCATACGAGGGCTTGTGTTTTTCTGAAAGATGATAACATTAATTTTACCTTAAAAAGTATAGTAGAAAAAAAATCCAATTGCACAATTGTTTTTACAACATTTATCTTGTGGTAAAAATAACACAACAATAGGATTCTGTCTAAGATTGCTGCAATACTAAATATTTAGATACTTATTATATTAATAATAATAAGTAATAATAATAATAAATTATTATTATTTTTTGTTTTTAAGAGAACTCAACCTTGTGGGGAAAAAAATAAAAAAATAAAAATTAATTGTGTGTTGCCATTTTCCAAAACCCACAATTTTTTTCCCCATTGATAGAGCAGAGTGAGGGCTTGATTTTTGCATGCAGAGTAGTTTTTATTGGTGCCATTTTGGGATAAATACAATATTTTGATCACTTTATATTGCATAGTTAAGGAGGAGGCGTGGTGTCTGAAAAAAGCAATTCTCGCATTTAATTTTTTCTTTATGGCAAGCACCTAATGGGTTAAATAACTTCATATGTTGATAGATTGGACTGTCACAGATTTTTTATAATATATATATTATATATATATATATATATATATATATACATATACACACACATATACATATACACAGTCATATGAAAAAGTTTGGGCACCCCTATTAATGTTACCCTTTTTTCTTTATAACAATTTGGGTTTTTGCTATTTCAGTTTCATATATCTAATAACTGATGGACTGAGGAATATTTCTGGATTGAAATGAGGTTTATTGTACTAACAGAAAATGTTCAATCCGCATTTAAACAAAATTTGACCGCTGCAAAAGTATGGGCACCCTTATCAATTTCTTGATTTGAACACTCCTAACTACTTTTTACTGACTTCCTAAAGCACTAAATTGGTTTTGTAACCTCATTGAGCTTTGAACTTCATAGGCAGGTGTATCCAATCATGAGAAAAGGTATTTAAGGTGGCCACTTGCAAGTTGTTCTCCTATTTGAATCTCCTATGAAGAGTGGCATCATGGGCTCCTCAAAACAACTCTCAAATGATCTGAAAACAAAGATTATTCCACATAGTTGTTCAGGGGAAGGTACAAAAAGTTGTCTCAGAGATTTAAACTGTCAGTTTCCACTGTGAGGAACATAGTAAGGGAATGGAAGAACACAGGTACAGTTCTTGTTAAGCCCAGAAGTGGCAGGCCAAGAAAAATATCAGAAAGGCAGAGAAGAAGAATGGTGAGAACAGTCAAGAACACTCCACAGACCACCTCCAAAGACCTGCAGCATCATCTTGCTGCAGATGGTGTCACTGTGCATCGGTCAACAATACAGTGCACATTGCACAAGGAGAAGCTGCATGTGTGATGAGTGATGCGAAAGAAGCCATTTCTGCAAGCACGCCACAAACAGAGTCGCCTGAGGTATGCAAAAGCACATTTGGACAAGCCAGTTACATTTTGGAAGAAGGTCCTGTGGACTGATGAAAGAAAGATTGAGTTGTTTGGTCATACAAAAAGGCGTTATGCATGGAGGCAAAAATACACGGCATTCCAAGAAAAGCACTTGCTACCCACAGTAAAATTTGGTGAAGGTTCATGTTTTGGGGCTGTGTGGCCAATGCCGGCACCGGGAATCTTGTTAAAGTTGAGGGTCGCATGGATTTAACTCAGTATCAGCAGATTCTTGACAATAATGTGCAAGAATCAGTGACGAAGTTGAAGTTACGCAGGGGATGGATATTTCAGCAAGACAATGATCCAAAACACCGCTCCAAATCTACTCAGGCATTCATGCAGAGGAACAATTACAATGTTCTGGAATGGCCATCCCAGTCCCCAGACCTGAATATCATTGAACATCTGTGGGATGATGTGAAGCGGCTGTCCATGCTCGCCGACCATCAAACTGAACTGAACTGGAATTGTTTTGTAAACAGGAATGGTCAAATCTACCTTCATCCAGGATCCAGGAACTCATTAACAGCTACAGGAAGCCACTAGAGGCTGTGATTTCTGCAAAAGGAGGATCTACAAAATATTAATGTCACTTTTATGTTGAGGTGCCCATACTTTTGCACCGGTCAAATTTTGTTTAAATGCAGATTGCACATTTTCTGTTAGTAAAATAAACCTCATTTCAATCCAGAAATATTACTGAGTCCATCAGTTATTAGATATATGAAACTGAAATAGCTGCTGCAAAAACCCAAATTGTTATAAAGAAAAAAGGTTAACATTAATAGGGGTGCCCAAACTTTTTCATATGACTGTATATATATTATATATACACACACAAATATACATACACACACACATATATATATTATATATATATATATATATATTATCACACACGCATAAAAAAAAAAAATTTAAGTTCCTTCCACTGACTGATATACTAGAATTGCAATATATAGTAAAAATCATGAAGCTTAGACAGTGGTCCAACCCAGCACCAAGATGGGGAAGACTGAAGGGAGAAAGGGGGGGCTGAGTGTCTGAACCGAATGCCCCCCCCCTCCAAGAACAACAAACATAGATATCTAGTCATATATTAAGCTTCTTTATCAGCTACGCACAAAGTTAAAAAATATTGACAAAAATTATCACATACCAGGGGCCCAATTTATCATTTACTTTCTTTGTCACTTTCCTTTGTTTACTTTAGTTTTCAATTATTATTTTTGTATCAAATTCTTGAATTTTGAGAAAATCCAAAATTTGTTGTTTTTTTTTGTAGAAAATGAAAGAAAAAAGATCACAAAATCAGTTAGACTTGAACATTTTGCAAAACTTTTTAAAAATCATTCTCCAGGAGAGACAGGAGAACAATGCACCAAATTTAGCAAATTTTTTTATAATAAATAAATAAATAAATAAAGTCATAATCATGACTCAAACCTCTGGAAGCTCTGATGTATCCACAGAGCTAAACTCCAATAGACAACTTGAGAAAAGTGCACATTTTTGTTGAATTTGTTGCAAATCAGAGTCAGTGAGAGCTCTTACAATTCACGCAGAAAAAATAATAATAATAATAATAATAATAATAGAATAAAAATAAAGAAAAAATAATGGAAATGCAATGATGAATTCTAGGTGTCCCGGCAATTTTGCACAGGTGCCGCCTGATCCACTAGGGGCTGAAAAATGCTTTGGGTAAAGGCTGGAGTCACACTAGGGTATGTCATGCGATGTGCCATTTGCTAATGACCCTCAGCCTCGGCTCGGTTGCCAGTGTGAGCCGAGTGTCATGCCACTGTGATCTGATCTTTTGATTAGATCACAGCTGCGGAGGAGGGGGAGGGAGTGATCTCCCATCTCCTCCATTGTCAGCCTGTGTGTATAAATCGCACTGCACTTAGATGTCATCCGAGTGCAGTTCGATGTATCACTCGCACCTACAGACTTCTATGGGTGCGGGTGATGAGAGACTCGCAGACTATCACCGCATGCTGCCATTTTTTCCTCAATGCGAAAAAGGCTGAGGAAACACTCGCAGATCTGAGCTGCAGCTTTCTCTTACATGGGGCCGAGTGCAATGCAAGATTTTCTCACTGCACTCATGCGAGTCATACTTAAACTAATTTGCTATAGTACACCTAGTGCCTGAGCAAAGTACACAAGGATTAATTTATATATTATTTTATTTTTAAATTGGACCTGCCATTAGAGATGAGTAAACAGATTTCCAAAACCCTTGTCCTGCAGCCCAGTCTGTGGCCCCGGATGAGAGCGCTACAAACCTCCTGCTCCCCAGCTCCTCTTCTGATTGGTTCACCCTCAGACACTTATTTTGTTGTGGCACGATGCAAACATGATGTCACGGGGGTCAACTAAGGTAAAAGTTTAAAGACCAGATTCTGGAAATAAAAAATATTGGCCAAACTCCAGGTACAATATACATCCTATAGAGAGAATTGGAGCGAGAGGTCCAAAGAATTCAAACTTCAAAGAATTTTTCTTTATAAAAATACAAACTTTATTTTAAAATCTAATATATAAAGCTGAATGTGTGTATGTGTGTATGTGTGTATGTGTATGTGTATGTGTATTTGTGTGTGTGTGTGTGTGTGTCCGGGATTGGCATCTGCACCTCGCAGCTACAGCCACAAAATTTTGCACACTCACACTTCTGGACCCCGAAGGCGTCATAGGCTATGTTTTGAGGGGAAATTTTAACCCCGCGCTTTACAGTTATTCGCCAAAAAAACTGCCTCGATTAAAGCGAATGGAGCTGGGAGCCACAGTGCAGCCAGAACTTCAGAAGAATGCGCAGCCACGCCCTTATATGGAATGTTGGCGTGCCACAATGCAGCCAGGGAAAGAGACAGACACAGACAGGGAAAGAGGCAGACACAGACAGGGTAAGAAACAGACACAGAGACAGACACAGACAAAGAGACATTAAGGAATAACGTTTGGAACTCCATTCTATGTCTGAACTGGGTGCAAAAAACCTAAAAAACATCACTATGGGGAGATAAGGTATGCACACCAGTGACTATGGAAGGGGAATACATGAAATAGCAGAAACTGCTGTGTGAATACTGTCATGAAAAATTCAATAGCTATATGGAAGAATGAAATGTGAAAAATGGAATCTGCATTACTGCCATGAACATATGAATCAAGAGAAATTTAGCTACTGCTATTCCATGTATTCCCCTTACATAGTCACTGGTGTGCATACCTTATCTCCCCATAGTGATGTTTTTTTAGGTTTTTGCACCCAGTTCAGACTTAGAATGGTGTTCCAAACGTTATCCTTATTGTTAGTATTTTTTCGTTTGGGAACCCTCCCCAACCACACCTATTGCCAATCCATATCATACGCATATATAGCCTGGGTCTCAGCTTCCCATACACGGTAAGTTTTTTAACTGCAAGAGAGGACACACACAAGCTAGGGACCCCAACGTAGAGAAATACTTTGGCGTAGTGTTGGGGCTCTATTGCATTGATCAATTCAGTAGCTAAATTTCTCTTTATTCATATATTCATGGCAGTAATGCAGGTTCCATTTTTCACATTTCATTCTTCCATATAGCTATTGAATTTTTCATGACAGTATTCACACAGCAGTTTCTGCTATTACATGTATTCCCCTTCCATAGTCACTGGTGTGCATACCTTATCTCCCCATACAGACAAAGAGACAGACTGACAGGGAAAGAGACAGACACAGACAAAGACAGAGCCAGACACAGGGAAACAGACAGAGGGAAAGAGGGAAAGAGACAGAAAGGGAAAGAGACAGAAAGGGAAAGAGACAGAAAGGGAAAGAGATAGATAGACAGACAGGGAAAGAGATTGAGACAGACGGAGAAAGAGACAGAGACAGTCAGAGACAGACAGAGAAAGAGACAGACAGACAAAGAGATAGAGAGTGAGACAGAGAGATATATACAGAGGGGGAGATAGACAGAGAATGGGAGAGAAACAGAGAGACAGTTACTATCACGGGCATTAATACATTCTATTTATACATTCTATCCCAGGAATGTTAATACATTCTATTTTGTTAACAACAGTTATTAACCCGGGCAAAGTCGGGTAGTACAGCTAGTAAACAATAAAAATATAAAGATCAGAAGAGCTACAGTGCAATGCAGACAAAGTCAACATCACCCTCATCTAACCCATAACCATAGTAAGACCCGGGCCAGCATGACACTATAATCCATATATAATAAATGTAAACAGGTACTCATATGGTTAATAAGCAAACTGTCAACTTAAGGGCCTGAGTTATCATATCATAGGATCAGTAACTGATCCATATAACTAAGTCCATTCAGGGATGGAGAGACTACAATAACTAGCTCCAATTCCCCAATATAGTACCCAGTGCGTAATATGAACAAAAATCAATGGCGTTCAATAAAATGCACCATGTCACTCACCCATAATAGTCCTGTTTAATGGGAGACGAGAGAACGCGACGCCAGGCCCCGACGCACGTTTCGCGTAGGGCATCCCCTCGGGAAAAACACTGACGACGCTGGTGCTGGTTTTTATGTATATGTTTTACACGCTTGTGTGAAGGGAGCTCTCACAGACAAATAGCATAACACAGAAGAGACAAAATGTTAAGATTAGAGTTGAGCGCGGTTCGTGGTTCGTGGTTCTCCAGTTCGCGGTTCGAGTGATTTTGGGGGCTGTTCTAGATCGAACTAGAACTCGAGCTTTTTGCTAAAGCTCGATAGTTCTAGTTACGTTCGAGATCGGTTCTAGCAGCAAAAAGCCAAGCTAATTACTAGCTGGCTTTCCGCTGTAATAGTGTAAGCCACTCTGTGACTCACACTATTATGAAATTTCAGCGTATAGTGTGCGGGAACAGCGCATTCAGATCACTGCTGCTGGGATAATGGCGATCGCCATTTTTTTTTTTCCTGGTCTTCCTTCCCTAAGCGCGCGCGTGTAGTGGGGCGGGCCAGCATGTCAGCCAATCCCAGACACACACAAAGCTAAGGCTCTGTGCGCACTGGGAAGTGGAATTTTCTTGAGAAAATTCCGCATGCCCTCAAAGATTACCGCACCCGCGGTAAAAAACCGCGGGAAACCGCACCCGAAAACCGCATGCGGTTTGCCGCGGTTTTACCGCGGTATTATTCGCGGTATTGCCGCGGTTTTGCCGCGTGCGGGTTGGGATGTGCTTTATTGCATTCAATGCAATAAAGCACATTGAAGAAAAAAAAAAAAAAAAAGTCATTTAATTCTGAGAGTAGATAGACAGAAGAATAGATAGAGGGATAGATAGATAGACAGACAGATAGATAGAGGGATAGATAGATAGAGGGATAGATAGATAGACAGAGGGATAGATAGATAGAGAGATAGATGACAGATCGCTGCATTTCCCACGGTCGGCAGTGAGTTCACATTACCGGCCGTGGGAAATGACCGGTAATTACCTCTGCTGCTTTCATTCAGCCTGTGTCTGTGACAGTCGCGGCTGGATGGAAGCAGCGCTGGACGTCGGACCTGGATTACGCCGGAGCTTTGTTTGGGGGGGTTAATAAAATGGTGAACGAGGCTTGTTTGTTTTATTTAAAATAAAGGATTTTTCGGTGTCTGTGTTTTTTTTCACTTTACTTACGGGTTGATCATGTCAGCTGTCACATAGACGCTGCCATGATCAAGCCTGGGGTTAATGGCGGTGGTCCCCCATCACCATTAACCCCTTGTATTACCTTGCCACCACTGCTACACGGTGGCAAGAAGAGCCGAGGACACGCCGGTATTGTCGCATATTGCATGCGACAGTGCCGGGGCAGCTGCGGCTGATATTCTCGGCTGCGGGAGGGGGAGTGAGGCGGGGGACATTACCCCTGCCCCTCTCCCTCCCCAGCCTGAGAATACCGGGCCGCCGCTGTGTGCTTACCTCGGCTGGAAGGTAAATATGCAGCGGAGCCCACATTCTTTTTTTTCTATATTTCCGTTTTCTTTCTATGTGTGCTCTATGTGTCTGTGTCTATGTGTGTTCTATGTCTGTGATGTGTGTGTGTGTGATCTGTGTGTGTCTGTGATGTGTTCTATGTCTGTGATGTGTGTGTTTACTCTCTGCACGACTTCCTGTTCCTGTAATGACATCACTTCCCTGCAAAACCGCAAGCAAGTGATGCACATTACCGGAGGTAAACCGCAAAATACCGCAGGGAATAACGTAGGAAAACGAAGTGAACCGCACAGAATTTGATGCCTGCGTTATTCCCTGCGGGATTTCTTGATTAACATTGAGTCAATGGAGTAAAATCCCGCAGCGCTGTGCGGAAAAGAAGTGACATGCACTTGTTTTTGCTGCGGGATTCCCGCAGCAAAACATGCAGCTGTCAAATTCCGCCCAGTGCGCACAGGATTTTTTTTCTCCATAGGATTTGCTGGTGATTCACTGCAGAGATGTTATGAACATTTTCTGCAGCGAAACATGCAGCAAATCCGCGGCAAAATCCGCGAAAAATCCGGTAAGTGCGCACATAGCCTAAGTGGACTTTTAGCCAGGGAAGCAACGGCATGTGTGATAGGATGTCCATGTCACATGTCCCTGCATTATAAAAACGGGTATCTGCGCATCTGGACACCATTATCTTTCTGCGTCTGGGTGTCAGTCACCGCTGGCGTACCTCCTGTCTCCGATACTGCTGTGTACGCTCTACACACAGCGCTATACAGAATAGGGATAGAAGTTTCTATTAGCCCTTGTAAGGGCTAATAACAGCAGGCTCAGAGCCATAGGTGACAGTCAGGTCCGTGGAAACAGATTTTAACAGCTGTAGAAGATAACAGCGTCTGTGTAGCTAAGGTCAGGGACTTCCTCGCTGCATTTCCCCATTAGGAGGGATAGAAAGGGAGGCTTCCTTTCCTGTACACTGAAGCTCATTGTTACTAAGCCATTATACTAGCAAACTGTGCTGCCAGTTTAAGGGCCGTAGTTGCATTGTCAGGGATAGTTATTGTTGTTTATTCTGCTGTTAATAAAGCTAGACCAACGCTGCAATCTACACCACCTCTCAATTTTTACTACCACATTTTAAGTGCACAATCTTGTCACAATCAAAATGAGTGGCAAAATGACAGATGCTGGTGGAAAGGGGAAGAGGCGTGTTGGAAAAGGAAAAAAAGGGTTTGTCCATGGGGAAGGTGGCAAAGCTCCATTAACATCTGCTGAAGATAGACCATCTTCCAGCAAAAGTAAGATGTCTACTACTTACCGTGGACAATCCGATATGCTCCCTTTTTTACGGACACGAACAACTGGAACAAAGGTAGATGATGGCCAAAAAAAGAAAATGCTTGAAAGGATCTCAAGTGGTCCAACAAGTGCCCTCTCCTCCACCTCAACTACCGCATCCAAAAAAAACCAGTCCTCTGAGTTATCATCCCAATCACACTTGCTTTCTCCCAGCTCTGAAGTCTCCATCCGCCCTGCACAGTATGGTGTAACAGAGATGGCTGAGTCTGCAGAGCTCTTCAGTCACACTATAGCCTGCGAATCAGAGGTCTGCTCCCAAGCTACAGTGAGTACAGACCAGGAAATGGTCTGCAGTGATGCCCAGAACCTTTGTGACTCTGATTCAGGCCGTGCGGACCAACTTTCTAAGCATAATGTTGACCCTTATTCACAAACTGTAACACCTGTTATAGACAATGAGGAACATACTGATGACGATGAGACGCAGATACCAGATTGGGATGACAACTTAAATATTCATTCAGGGCAGGAAGAGGCTCGGTCTGAGGGTGAGGGGAGTGCAAACACAACGCTTGATGAGGAAGTTCTAGATCCCACCTACTGTCAACCCACAGTCAGGCACTCGAGGAGGTTAACAGAGGCGGTGGAGGAGGATGCTACTGACGACGAAGTTACCTTGCGCCTTCCTGGACAGAGTAGGAGTACTGGTAGCACGTCTACAACTGCATCCTCAGCCACCACTCTGCCTCTGAGCACTAGTCGGGGGGGCTCAGCAGGTCGCATGCCCTCTAAGCCTTGCCTAGCCTGGACCTTTTTTGACATAGCAAAAGATCGCCCAAATCATGTGATATGTAAAATTTGTCGTGATTCTGTTAGTAGAGGGCAAAACCTCAGCAGTTTGACAACTTCTTCCATGAATCGTCACATGAGTAAATATCATATGTCCCAGTGGGAAGCTCACCGTGCTGCAATGCGGCCTAGCGGAGCGGACCATCCACCGCCTGCCCTTTCCAGTGCATCCGCGTGCTCTTCATCTTCTAGGACTGTGGGGACAGCTGTCACACCTGGTTTTCCACGCACAACTTCCACCACTGTAACTGCAACAGGCAGTTTGCTTGGTAGGTCGTCAGTTGGTTTGGAAGGGGAAACAAGTGCGTGTGTACAGCTCTCTCAGACATCGATAGCATCAACGTTGGATGAAGGCGACATCATGTCTACGCCTGCACTTTCCTCATAAACATGCATTTTTTCAGGGACACCCTACTCAACACCGTCTATATACAGCAGCCAGATCTCTGTCCCTCAGATGTGGACAAATAAAAGGCCATTTCCTGTGACCCATGACAAAGCTAAGAGGTTGACTTTATCCCTCTGTAAGCTCTTGGCTACCGAAATGCTGCCTTTCCGCCTGGTGGACACACAGGATTTTAGAGACCTAATGTCTGTCGCTGTGCCCCAGTACCAGATGCCCAGTCGCCACTACTTCTCTAAGAAAGGTGTGCCTGCGCTACACCAGCATGTCGCACACAACATCACCGCTTCCTTGAGAAACTGTGTGTGAACGGGTGCATTTCACCACCGATACTTGGACCAGTAAGCATGGACAGGGACATTACATGTCGCTGACTGGGCACTGGGTAACTATGGTGATAGATGGTGAAGGGTCTGCTACACAAGTCTTGCCGTCCCCACGACTTGTGTGTCAATCCTCTGTCTGTCCAAGTCCCGCCACTGCTTCTGCCTCCTCCACCTCGTCTGGGTCCTCCACCTCCACCCCAAGCCTGCCTGGTCAGGCCACCAGCGTTGTAACTGCGCACAAGGAATCACGCACCCCTCATTACTATGCTGGCAGCAGAGCGCAACGGCATCAGGCGGTCTTTAGCTTGAAATGTCTTGGAAATAAGAGTCACACAGCGGCTGAGTGGTGGGCAGCTCTGGGGACTGAGTTTGGTAAATGGTTGTCTCCACTCAACCTGCAGCCTGGTAAAGCCGTGTGCGACAATGCTGCAAACCTGGGTGCGGCCCTTCGCCTGGGCAAGGTGACACACGTGACTTGTATGGCTCACGTGTTGAACCTTGTCGTCCAGCAATTCTTAACACACTATCCCGGCCTAGATGGCCTTCTGAACAGGGCACGAAAACTGTCTGCTCACTTCCGCCGTTCAACCGCCGCAGCTGAGCGACTTGCATCGCTCCAGAAGTCTTTCGGCCTGCCGGTTCATTGCCTGAAATGCGATGTGCCGACACGCTGGAATTCGACTCTCCACATGTTACAGCGACTGTGGCAGCACCGCCGAGCCCTGGTGCAATACGTCATGACGTATAGCCTGGGCCAACGAGATGCAGAGGTGGGGCAGATCGCCCTGATGGAGTGGTCTCAGATCAAGGACCTATGCACCCTTCTGCACAGTTTCGACATGGCGACGAATATGTTTAGCGCTGACAATGCCATTATCAGCATGACAATTCCAGTCATTTACATGCTGGAGCACACGCTCAACACTATTCGGAGTCAGGGGGTGGGACAACAGGAAGGGGAGGAACTACAGGAGGATTCATATGCGCAAGACACAACAACATCACCAAGGTCCAGACGTTCATCATCACCAAGGCGGCAGGCATGGGACCATGGGGGACAGGGATCAACAAGGGGGCATAGTAGCAGGCGAAATGTTGAGGGAGGTGCAGGAGAACATGAAGAAATGGAGGACGAACTGTCCATGGACATGGAAGACTCAGCGGATGAGGGAGACCTTGGTCAAATTTCTGTTGAAAGAGGTTGGGAGATGTCAGAGGAAGAAAGAATGGTTAGCACCTCTATGCCAAAAACACAGCGTGGACTTGGTCCACATGGATGCGCAAGACACATGAGCGACCTCTTGCTGCACTACCTCCAACATGACCCTCGTATTGTCAAAATTAGAAGTGATGATGACTACTGGCTTGCCACACTATTAGATCCCCGGTACAAGTCCAAATTTTGTGACATAATTCCAGCCATAGAAAGGGACGCACGTATGCAGGAGTATCAGCAGAAGCTGTTACTCGATCTTAGCTCGGCTTTTCCACCAAACAACCGTGCAGGTGAAGGGAGTGATTCTTCCAGTTGTAACTTGCCAACCATGGGACGGTCTCGTCATCTTCACCAGTCTACCCGTACCAGTAGCACCGTATCTGGTGCTGGTAACAGCAATTTTATGGAATCTTTTCATAATTTTTTTAGACCCTCCTTTGCAAGGCCACCAGAGACAACAAGTCTGACACATAGTCAACGGCTGGAGAGGATGATACAGGAGTATCTCCAAATGAACATCGATGCCATGACTTTGCAAATGGAGCCTTGCTCATTTTGGGCTTCAAATCTAGAAAAATGGCCAGAGCTCTCCAGTTACGCCTTGGAGATTTTGTCGTGTCCAGCTGCCAGCGTTGTCTCTGAACGTGTCTTCAGTGCTGCTGGGTGTGTGCTGACAGATAAGCGCACGCGTCTGTCCAGTGACAATGTGGACAGACTGACGTTCATCAAAATGAACAAGTCATGGATCCACAAGGAATTTACTACCCCTGTGTCATCCTGGGGAGAGTAAATGCTTGTGGATTTGGAATGTGCTTGATGCAAATCTAGCTGTGAAGTGTACAACTGGGGCACAAGTGCTGCCACTGAAGGGGTGGGTGTGTGTGGGGCCCAATTTTTGGAAAAAAGGGAGACTCCGCTTGGAGTCACCTTGCGGTGTTTTACATGATTTTAGAAGGGCGTGCCATGCCTATATCTGTGTCTCCTCCTCTTTTTCCTTGTCCAGCTCTTTTATTTTCGCATGAGTATATGTCCTTGTCACTTTCCCATGTGTTTGTGTTGTGTTGTGAGTTATTTGTCACCTTTTGGACACCTTTGAGGGTGTTTTCAAGGTGTTTTTATGTGTTTGTGATTGCCTGCCATTGTTTCCTATGCGGTTCGAGTGGTTCGCCGAACCGAACTCGAACGAGACCTCTGTTCGGCCAAACCGCGGCCGGTTCGCTCATCTCTAGTTAAGGTACTCGAAAATATTATTTTTTGGGGGGGTAAATTCAATAAAACAGACAAGTCAGAGAGAATTTAATCAAATATACTATGGAAAAAACAAGTAAGGAAATTCAGTGCAGACTGGGACGTTCGACTGCTAGTTACATAGGGTTTGTCAGATAATGAAGGAAATTAGCACCTGGTGCAGAATAACACCAATAACTTGCAGGGATCGGAAAGTGTTCTGTAATTTTGATCCGTGTCCTTTATCGCATTTACATTTGTATTATTCGCTTTACAATAAATTCAATTTATGAAATAAGTGGAAAATCCTGCGAGTTTCCTCATGTTAGGCTATAATCACACCGGACAACACAAGGACCGCAACATTTAGGAAATTGTGATTTCCATTATACAGTGTATGTGTGTGTGTATGTACAGAACATATATATATATATATATATATATATATATATATATATATATATATATATATATATATATATATATATATATATATATATATATATATATATATATATATATATATATATATATATATATATATATAATGAGGATGTAGACCAGCTCACCCGTGGCAGTTCTGAATGAGTAATTCCTCCTGTTAATGAGTTTTGGCTTGGACCATGAAGAAGGCGGTTTATACCGCCGAAACGCGTTGTCCGTAACGCACTATTTCCTGCAACTTATTATTTACAGCTTTGTTCCATTTTTTTAAATTTTTCTAGCAATAAATCCAAAGTTTTATGCCAACCGGACCTCTTGATATTTATTGGATCCCTCTTCTATATAAAAAAAAAATAATTATTATTATTAATTATTATATAATAATAAATATATTTATTATTATTATATATTATTAAATAATAATAATAATAATAATAATATTATATACATATATACACAAACACACACACACAGACACACACACACACACGGTCTGTACACCTTGAGCCGTCACATTGTTACAATCAGTTCGGAATCAGAAGAAACAACTTTCCAGCAGATGAGCTCAGACCTTCTGATCCGATGTATCACGGTGTGGATCCTTTTATGTTTCTTCGGAGATCGTTGCCTTTGACGTATAGAACGAGACTGGTTGTGTCCTGCGGAGACGTCTGAGGCGTCTGATTCCGGTTCCTCGTCTTGTGCAGTGCAGATACAGTAGTGACTCCTGCTGCAGCGATCAGGCATGGCACATACTCTGCTGCTCCATGGGATGGATAGATGAGGATGTGCAGGAATATGATAACATCTAGATGTCCGCGACTTGCTCTCTGCACTCTCAGGTGTGGACACTAAGACATATAACAATAGGGATAATGCCCAAGACAAGAACAATAAGATTCCATCCATCACTGACAAAACGAGAGCGATGGAACATTACAGCAGGAAACCGCTACACGACACATTTATTACATGTCACCCACATATTCCACCGGACGAGATGTCACCGCTTCTATTAATCTCACTTCTCAATGGGTTTCCAGTCTTTTAGCTGCACTGGTTTTTACTACACCCCCCCCACCATGTGGTTATTGGGAAACAAAAGGGGTTGCATGGAAATTAGACATTTATATAATCGCCATCATATTCCACAGCGCTTTACAGACATTATCATTGTCCCCATCGGGGCTCACAATCTACATTCCCCCATTATGTCTTTGGAGTGGGAGGAAACCAGAGAAAATGAAGGACACCCACGTAACATCGGAAGAACATGCAAACTCCTTCCAGATGTTGTCCTTGGTGGGGTTTGAACCCAGGACCTTAGCACTGCAAAAAAAAAAAGTGCTAACCACTGAGTCACCTCTATAGCAAAATTGATAACCACTGAGCTGCTGTGCTGCTAAAAATGTGACTGGTGAGGAGAGGGGCGCTATTTCTGCTTAGGCTTTTCCTCTTCTCAGACAATGCCTAAGTTAATATTGTGCTTCCCAATGCTGATAAATGACGGAGCCCATGGGAGTTGGCGATTAGCACTGGCTGCAGACAAGGCAAATAGAAGAGGCTTCCGAGCAAGAACAATACATGGACCCATTACAGTCCAGTAGATCCTCATTATGCACAGTACCATCTGCCTTGGAAGTGGTTTGGGGCCTCTGTCTGGCTGCGCAGGTGGCAATAATGAGGGGTTCACCTCTGGCTGCAGGGTCACGGGGTGTGGCACCCCAATCTGTAGGATAGTCACCTCCCTCTAGATTCATATTTACTATAACTCTGGGTCACCAAATTAGGGTAGAGAATCGTCTTCAAAACGAAAACTTGTACAAAACAAACTCATCTGGTAGAATCTGTAACCGAGTGATGTGAAGGCTGTGAATAGCAGAAAACTGGGGGGGGGGGGAGATATATATTTTCAGATGCTGAAGAGTTAAGACAAAGCCCAACGAGTCACTTTGGACAGTATCAAAGCCAAAAGCTGCTGTCAGACGAAAACTCATTTCATTGTTACATTGTAAAGTTAATACTAATTCAGGACTCAAAAACCCAAGTGCCAACGTCTGGTGTCCAGAGATGACCGAGGGCCAGAAGTGATGCAGAGATGACCGAGGGCCAGAAGTGATGCAGAGGTGACCGAGGGCCAGAAGTGATGCAGAGGTGACCGAGGGCCAGAAGTGATGCAGAGGTGACCGAGGGCCAGAAGTGATGACTGCTCAGGGGCTCTAGTCCGGTCATCAGTGATTGCACCTTTATGGAGAAATATCCGCCTCCCTATAAAGTCACCTGCTCGAGAACATTCATACATTTACATAGATTGAGCACATGTTACATTGAAGTAAATGGAATTCTACATATTTCCCCTTCCCCGGAAGAGGTTGAAGATGAAGGGCGCATTGAAGGTTCCTCTTTTTGCAAGTTATTTTTTGCGTTTTTATAACTTACCCCATTGGGAAGAGCAGACTTTTTTAAATAAAAATGTGCACACAATACTCCATCTTTGTAGTAAATTGAAAATAGTTAGCCTTGACAAGAGGCCAATCATCTTGCTTATGTTTCCTATTAAAGCACTAAGAACCAGTGCCATAACCTCATGACCATAACGCCGCCAGACCACCGCGCGGAGCTGCCACCCCCACCACCGCGCGGAGCTGCCACCCCCACCACCGCGGGGAGCTGCCACCCCCACCACCGCGCCGAGCTGCCACCCCCACCACCGCGCCGAGCTGCCAGCCAACCACCGTGCGGAGCTGCCGCCCAACCACCGTGCCGAGCTGCCATCCCCACCACCGCGCCGAGCTGCCATCCCCACCACCGCGTCGAGCTGCCATCCCCACCACCGCGCGGAGCTGCCGCCCCACCACCGCGCGGAGCTGCCATCCCCACCACCGCGCGGAGCTGCCATCCCCACCACCGCGCGGAGCTGCCATCCCCACCACCGCGCGGAGCTGCCATCCCCACCACCGCGCGGAGCTGCCATCCCCACCACCGCGCGGAGCTGCCATCCCCACCACCGCGCGGAGCTGCCATCCCCACCACCGCGCGGAGCTGCCATCCCCACCACCGCGCGGAGCTGCCGCCCAACCTACATTCCACCTACCGTCTCCTCCCCAAAATCCTATAGAATGTAAGCCCGCAAGGGCAGGGTCCTCTTCCCTCTGTACTAGTCTGTCTACTGTAACTTGTATATAAAAGGAAAAAATCCAGCATCCATGTCAATATAAAAATACAACTTCGTCTTTATTGCAAAATTTCTTTAAAAGTCCATAAGGTCAATGCTCAAGAAATTCGGTATGTAACCCCCTTCTCATGTACAGCACCATGGAATTAATGGTGATCTATAAATTGAACTTGGCCATCCAATATGTATGGAGGTATCAAAGCTCTCCCCAATGGCAGATGTTGGAGGAAAGGGATGCCCATGCTGGATTTCAACATGCCCAATCATTTCATTTTTCAAGGAGATAAGATGTCACTTATTTACTTCTGTTAAGAGCATACGCACACTCAGTCAAACGATCATACGATGAGGAAGGCAAGGAAGATAAATTTAAGAAGTCAAACCTGTGCTCAGTTTCACTAACCCAACTACGTACGATAAGTGATCTATTAAATATAGGAGCCCCAGATTGTAAGTAAGGTGCTTCTATACACCAGAGTGGGGGTCCTCAATACATTATTATAGGGTTAATCATTTCTAGTTCCATGTTTCATTAAGTATCTTTTGGTGAGGCATTTAAAGTCTCCCATTCACATTAAAGTGAGTTGAACCCACCGATTTCACCAAAAACGGGCAACTCTGCAATATAAATAGCGGCCTCCAGACTCTTCTCCGGCAGATGATGATGTTGGGTAATAAAAGAAACGCGAGTGGCAAGTCACAACGCCGGATCCTTTTATTTCTCTGGTGATCAGGTCATTTATGCTGTCAAAAAATTGGGGACCGTGACTATGACAGCATTACGTATGGGGACAGAATGATTGTATTTTGTGGGCTCGTGTAAACAGGCAAGTAAATAAATTTGGACGGACTTTTAGAAGATTGGAGCCCCTTAATGAGTCGCTACTGACCTGTCTAATGTACATGCATTAAATCTTTTTGCTACCTCATGTGAGAGCAGCATAACGTAGGGGCAGAGACCCAGATTACAACAATGTATCACTTGGTTTACTGGGTGCAGCACTTGTGACACAATCAGTTTGTACATGTAGCAAAGCTCAGAAACTAACCCCGCCCACACCACAGCTCTCTGTATACAGAATATAGTGACAGGGAACTGCTGATCAGTGCTATAAATGTGGAGGTCACCTAGTCTGGGCAGTGATAATCACCTGTTGATAAAACACTCATTGTATTGAAACAATAGCACACAACCTTATAAAAGACACATCACTGATAGGGTCTCAGACCCTAATTTATGCTGTACTCAGATTTAATAGCAAAAAACTGATGTCAGATTCCCTTGAATGCATGAGTATGGGAATCTTAAAAGACAATCATTCTGTAATTGAAAGATGTGTGGCCCATCCATATTACAGACAATCGAACTTGAAGTTCGGGTTCGGTATGACCTCAGACTTTTCCAAAAAACAAAGTACGGGTGCTTTACGAATGCAAATCACTAGCGCCAGCATCACTGTGCTCGGGTACGCTCAGTGCTCAACCCAGTGTGAACTGCATGCAGAGTTAGATCGGCGCACACTGGGGGTAACAACTGCGTGATCAGATGTAGTGCGCACCAAAAGAAAAAAAAATATGGGAAAAAAAAACCTGCCCACCCTCCCCTGGAAGTGATCCGTTTACGGCTGAAGACCTGAACTGTCCAATCAGTGACTTCAAATAAAGTTCAGGTCCAAAGCCGAATTTTAATAAGTTCAGCTGGACCAGCAGAAGCTGAACCTCCATGGGTCCGCTCATCTCTACAGACAATGGCATCTGTATAGAACTGTAGATAAATATATATGGTGATAAACCCCAAACTGGTCAAACAGAATTAAGCTCATTCCAGACGTGCCGATAATGGGTGATGGTCAAATGATGTTATCATGACACCAATCGCCCAACGAATGAGCAAAATGTTAAATTCTCGGGTGATTGGATTGTTCATGACGGCATTAAAATCTGCAGTATCGGCAGCACACGCTTCTGTCTATGAAGGGGAAGTATTGCCGATAACATAGAATACTATGTGCTTAGAATACCTGTATAAATGATTGATGGTCTTTAGATTGGACCGGATCCTGAAAACCATCGGCCATGTTAATGATTTGGGTTTGCTAGACGGAATCTCTGAGAACCACCCCCTAAATCCGATTATCCTCAGCTCTTCTTTTGATTAGTCGTCCATCATTGTGGTGTGACGTCACACCGGGCCGGCTAACTGCTAATGAAGCGAAGAGCCGCGGATGACAGGAGATGGTTCTCAGGGCTTTTATCTAGTGACTCCAAATCACTATCATGGCTGGTCAACCATGATAGGGACTTGGGGATCGCTAGACGGAAGCCCTGAGAACCACGTCCTACCTGCTCTTATCCGCGGCTCTTTTCTTGATTGGCTGGCACAATGCGAGGTCACACCACAATGATGGCGGGCTAATCAAAAGAAGAGGTAGGTGGGAGGTTGTTCTCCGGGCTCCTCCCCAGCGGCCACAGATTAGGAGTCTTGGAACCAATTCTCAGCAACTCAAGCGCTCTTCCAAGAGCAGAGTATGACAAGAGGTAGGAGGTGGTTCTCCGGGCTCTTGTTCAAGGGCGACAGATTAAGGGACCTGGAACCAATTCTCAGCAACTCAAATGCTCTTCCAAGAGCCGAGGATGACAAGAGGTAGGAGGTGGTGGTTCTCCGGACTCTTGCTCAAGGGAGACAGATTAAGGGTCCTGGAACCAATTCTCAGCAACTCAAATGCTCTTCCAAGAGCCGAGGATGACAAGAGGTAGGAGGTGGTTCTCCGGGCTCCTCCTCAGCGGCCACAGATTATGAGTCTTGGAACCAATTCTCAGCAACTCAAATGCTCTTCCAAGAGCCGAGGATGACAAGAGGTAGGAGGTGGTGGTTCTCCGGACTCTTGCTCAAGGGAGACAGATTAAGGGTCCTAGAACCAATTCTCAGCAACTCAAGCGCTTGCCGCGGTCGTCAGGTGTAACGGCACCTTTAGTTTTAACCTTGTTACTTTAGTCTAGATACAATATTGCAAAATTAACAAAGCCATCAAGCGGAGGTGGTTGGATAATTACAATTCTGAGCTCAGAGAAGAGGACGATGATGAAGCTCTGTGGCTTTTGGCTGCGTTGAGTCAACCATGACGGAACATTTGGAAATGTTGCTAAATCTTCTTAGATGTGAAGGATCAGAATTTAATTAACAGTGACGAACGCCGGACACCAGAACCTTCTACGGATAGACGTAGGATGGATTAATAGAGACATCTATAAAGATTATCCCCGGACGGCGTCCTAGTGCATTAACACTTTCCCTTCCAGGTAATACGTTCTATGTACCACACGGGTGTAGTGTGGATGTGGTCCCGTGTGACACGCGCCGGAGAAAACACACGTGTCAGAGAAGAAAAAAACAAAACATTAAGATTCTACAAAAAGTATGCAGAAGAAAAAAAAAAGTCTCAAAGATGCTCTGCGTTTGCCAAGAGCGGCTCGCTATCTCGCTTATGAAATGCCTGGATACAATGTAACTTTGGAAATGCATACATCAGAGCCCGAACTGTAAATATATTAAAAGGAGCAATATGTGTGGACTGGCACCGGAGCTTTATTAATAGGAATCAGGTCTGGAACAAAGACTGGAGGCGAAAGGCACGGCCATTGTTTTCTTCTATTTTATTAGGACATTGTTAACTCCTTTCTGTCTGGGAAACGCTGAACTCTTAAAAGGAAAGCAGAGACTATTTGTTCACAGTCCGGTGTCCTGATATGTCATTTGTATGTAAAAACTTAGTTGTACAACTTTGCACTAATTTCTGACTTAATAGTAAAATGTATCAATTTGTTGAAAACCAAGACCCTTTTGCAGCAGATCCCGTCTACTCCATTTTCTTGCCACTTTTCCAAGTAACAGTCACAAATTGCTGCGCAGACATGACGATAGCAATAAACTGCAGCAGAAAAAGATTCTAAATGTTCAACAAATTCTCCTTTTTGCACCTTTTTTTCCGGATATTAATATTCAGGGTGCACAGATGTAGCAATCATTAACTTGACACTTAAGGAATTTAATAACTTGAGAATACTCCTTTAGGCTATGTGCCCACGTTGCGTTCTGTCCCTGCAGAAATTTCTGCAGCGATTTGAACAGCACACGTGCGCTTCAAAATCTCTGCAGAAACAGTCCATAATGAAATGCCGATTCCATGCGCTCTGGATGCAGCCCCTCCCATGGACAGAGCGGGGGCTGCATGCAAAGCGCACAAAAGAAGGGACATGTCACTTCTTAGAACGCAGCGCTTCGGCAGCATGCAAATCGCTGCATTCTAATACGCCACGTGAGCATGGATAACGCACAATCTTCATAGATTGTGCTGGGGACGCAGGACGCATGCAGTTACGCTGCGGTGCAGATCGCAGCATAACTGCATGTAATACGCACACGTGGGCACAGAGCCTTAGTTAGCATGAAAATTAGCAAGTTTGAAATTATTAACTTTTTTTATCTGCTGTAATTCACCTGCATTGAGAGCTTTTATCTTTCATACTTTACAGCTGGTTACCATGGAACTCAACAAATAGTCCTCAGCTAATCGTGTAGAGTAGAACGGAGTCACACTTGCACAAGTCTAGCATCGTATCACCAGGCACGGATGCACACTCTCCTGATAGGAGCGAGTCAGCTGCATGTATTTCTATGCAGCAGAGACGCTCCTGTGCAAGGGCGGCAGGTGATGTGAGGCTCTCAGAAGTTTGAATCCAGCCGTACCTACATTCCAGGAGTGAGGTTAACTCCTAACATACCATCCACTTCTCCCCAGCCTATTGATTTCTACAAAACAGTTAACTGTTCACCTCCCTCCCCCTCTTTGCTCTTTGTCTCAGCTCCTGATGATCTGCTGTTAACAATCTTGCAAAGTCACAAACCTAGAGCAGGTCTCCTAATCACAGATCTTACAGTCTGGAGCTGTGTGCTTGTTCAAATGCCCTTTAATCTCTATGTGTAGACTAAGAACAACCCACTGATAGAGTGTTCTGCAGCAGAACTTGTGCTGAGCTTTATAGCTCTACTATTAATACTAAAGTTCTGCTACTTATCAGAACTGTAACATAAAGGAGAACACAATCCACCAGAACTAAGTAAGAAGACTGAAATGCTCTGAACTGCTCACCTCCCTCCAGCTCCTTGCTCTTTATCTCAGCTCCTGATGAGCTGCTGTTAACAATCTTGCAAAGTCACAAACCCACAGCAGGTCTCCCAATCATAGATCTTACAGTCTGGAGCCCTGTGCTTGTTCAAATGCCCTTTTATCTCTATGTGTAGACCAAGAACAAGCTAAGTAAGAAGACTGAAATGCTCCGAACCGCTCAAGAGACACCTTGAGAATAACCCTTTAACAAGGTAGAGATCATGATGCTACAAGCCTTGAAGTGGCTCGGTCACCAAATTTCACATTTCCCAAGAAATAGTGACACGGAGGAGCTGCCGATCACACTTGATGGGCAGAGTCTAAACTTTCAGAAAAGATTATTTACCCATTTTGACCCTCATTGTCACAGTAAGTATACCAGCCTCATCCGGTCTAAGATATCTGGACTGGCCATTAGATCAATGAGGACTGGCCGGTTTCGCCTGAGGAGGAGCTATATGAGAATCAAATTCAGTCGCTGATTTCAGTTGATCTCTATGGACCCGGAAGCAGAAGTTTGTTTTTAGAGGACAATCAATTTAGCCATTTCTTATTGGAGATAATGATTTGATATCACAGAGTTTTGTATCTATCCGTTTTTATTCCGGTATCTTCTATCATTAGACGTCCAATGTTTTGACACCGTTGACCTTTGATACCTTTTTATTGGAGAAAGTCCAATGGCACAAACTCCTGTGAATGATAAATCCATAGACACTTTGTTTCTTTTTAAAGCAGATTGTGCAATATTTATTTTATTTGTTAATGATTAGAAGCTCCGTGCACAGAACCGGGAGGTGAAGAGAATGCAACAGCGATTCCCTCTTCTCCAGCAACGCAGAGCGAGTACAAGGAAAAGAATTGTAGAAAGTTGTTCTCTATTTGGAAACTACATTATGCTGAATATGACGCAGGATTTCACCTCCCAAACTATTCACAAGTGAATATCTCTCGTTCAAAGGCAAGTCCATCAATAATATTACATGCCCGATCTGTTCTTCAATTACTGAGAAATCAGTGTTTAAACTGATATGCAAGATCTATTTGTAGATCTGAAGCCTCCGTCACTCCAGCTCTATACCTAGTCCAGTGCTGCCTCCTCCTGTTTGACTGACAGTTTCTATACTGTATGACTTCAGGCAAAAGGAGCAGTCAGTCACGCAGGAGGCGGTGGCACTGGACTAAGAATAGAGCTGGAGTGACAGAGGCTTCAGATGAGTTTGAATAGCTATTTGCATATCTGAAGCCTCCGTCACTCCAGCTCTATTCCTAGTCCAGTGCCACCATCTCCTGCTTGACTGATGGCTCCTTTTTTCCTGAAGTCATTCAGTAGAAACTGTCAAACAGGAGGAGGCGGCACTGGACTAGGAATAGAGATGGAGTGACGGAGGCTTCAGATATGCAAATAGCTATTCAACCTCATTTGCATATCAGACCAAATGCTGATTTCTCAGTAACAGAAGAGCAGATTGGCCATGTAAAAGGTATTGCTGGACTTTTTTTTTTAATAACCTACATGCACTTCTAGTATAAGGTGTGAAATCTGTCACACTAGGTACGGGGACATACAAAGTGAGTGGTGAAAGGTAAGGGAAGGGGACCTCTGTGTCAAGGGAAAGGGGAGATTGTGACCCCTGACTGAACCTACTGCTGGTCCCTGGGGTCCCTCACCAACTTAGATAGATTCTGCACCTATGCGCCGATCCGGATACCTGACCCCAGGTATCCCTAGTGCTGGGTCCTAAATAGGGAATAGGTGGGATGAGCTCTGTGAACCCCACTAAACGCTAAAGGAAGACACATGGCGGTTAAACCATGAACTACTTATCCACAGATGACTGAATAGGGAACGGGTGGGATATGCTCTTCGTCAACCCCACTACACGCTAAAAGGAAGACACAATGGGGACACACAAGGGGAAAATGCAGGAACTACTTAAACACAGATGACTCAAGCAGGAGTTCAGCAAAGCTTCAGCCAAGATACTAAGATGAGAGCAAGCCACCTGCTTGCAACCAGAGCTAGAATGAACTGAATAATAGGACCAGCACCAGTCCAGGGAAGATGGGAGTATTTAAGCACCAAGATAATGCTGATGATCAGCAGCTGGGTGGAAGGTGAGCTCTTGCTGGGTCCAAAATGGGGAGAGATGAATCCAGCAGGAAAGCTACCTATACCAATGAATACTGACAACAGGAACAATGGAAAGTCAGGGAGCATTCTGCACCGCCAAACACTGTGACCTTCTATTGCCAGAAACCACATGACTGTCACCCTTCACAAAATCCTGCTGAGAAATTCCATTTAACCATTGCTCTGTGCAGATGCTAAGCACTAGAAGAACCTTCCTCACAATATCCGTAATGGTAGACCCTTTAGTTACAATTTCCTATTGAGTCTTGAAGGGACTTGCAATTCATAAAAGGGGCCCGTTCATCCTGCTGGAGGTCGTCCACCTTTCGGAACAATTTTTTTTATTACTTAAATGCATGTATTTTGAGCTAATTTTTCATTAAAACCTTTGCACCCTTTGGCTTTTATAGACATTCAGTTTTCTTACACTCAACTTTGATGTGGCCCGTAAACATAAATCAACTGAGAGGAGCTCAGAAAAAGACAGATAAGAGTTATAAACTCTTAGTTAATTCATTCTGCAGCAATCAGTGCAACCCAGGAGCTACAGAAGGCAGAAACAGCCAAGCTCCTAATGAAACCCAACGGCAAAAATTATTTTGAATACTAAATAAGAAAATAATTGTCTCCAAAAGAGGACAATTCCCTTTAACATTTCCACAGCTGTTGTAAAGCGAAGCAGAAAAAAAAAAAAAAAAATCATATCAAAAGTCATGAGAGGCAATATTAGAAACTTCTACCCCTATCCCAACCACCATCTTTGATACGTCCATCCAAGGGTCGTAGTTTTCTTATTTCTCCAAATGCAAAATCAGAACATTGTGACAGTTGTCACGCTTGAGCGTGGCAGGTGCATTCAGACTTACAGGTGTCTGACGCAGAACATAAACGCAAAAAAACCCCCCTCCAAACAAATGGGACAATAACAATGGAGGGCCCTAGCACTTGTGAGAGTGGTAGATGGAACACTTCCTATACTCACCTGCAGCTGTCTCTACTCTCCTCGCCAGTCCCTATACAGTCTCCGCAACTGTCACTGAGCAAGAACCTGAGGAACCCTGTTGATGCCCTGGCTAGTGAGAGGCAGGTGAGGGTTACTAGATCAACTACTGCACTAATAAAACACAAGGGAAGGAGTGACAAACCAGAGGAACAGCAACAAGGAAAGGATAAAGCCTAAGTTAAGGGCAACTGTTCAACAGGACCTTCCACCAAGGCAGCCAGAGAACAATGAGTTTGTATCTTCAGCAAAGATTGCTGGAAAACACTAACTACTTAAACCTGAAGGGATGTGGCTACAAAGCAGCTGCAACTGAAGCACTCAGCTAGGAACTGCTGGACAACAAATCTGATATTAACTCATTAGGCACTGAAAGAAATGAAACCACATGTAGAGTCTCAAATGTAAATGAGGGATCCCAACCCTGAATCCGTCACTAGTCACCACAAATAGAGACAACAAGTTAGCAAAACCTTTGAAAGTCTGTGGTGCACATCACAAACACTTGGTGGCCAAATATAGACACATATAGCATAACTATTTCCAGAGTATTGCAAAAATCATGATTCTTTTTCAAAGCTGGCCATCTTCTGCCAAACGGAACCAAGAGTAAAGATGGGGAAGAACACATCTGTATTGATGCTACTGGTCTCTGCATTTGTGTCATTTTGGATCTTCCCCCCCCCGCCCCCCCATTAGGCTCCAGGGCCCTGGTCCCTTTGAAAGTTACAAAGGGAAGGAGGTGATCAAGCAATGGGTTCATGGTTACATAAACCAACATAGGGTTGGTGCCACTTCTCTATGTAGCCCTCAACTCTTCTAACATGTTCACCGTCTAAAAGGAAAGCAAACGGCCTCTTACTACAAAGTCTAAGATGCAGAAAAAAAAATTGTTACCATTTTGGGCAGAAAATTACAGGTGTCACGTGCCAAGACGGTCGATGATGTGAGGGATGTGAGGGCTTCTTTCTTTTGAGCGGCCTTCAAAGCTGTAATTTTCACTTCCAATCAAACCCTACACATCTCACCATTGACTTTATAGTTTTCAGTGAACGAAAACAAAAATAAAACGAATGTTCAAAATAGGCACAAAACATGGCCCCGGAGGCGGCACCAGATGTTCTCCAGCCTGGAACCCGCTCTCCACCACTCAGTGTCTTTTTGGTTACACAGAGACTTTCTTCTAATTGGCTTAGAATATCGAGATATGAAAAGCGGAGTTCTCCAGATGTGATTGTATCACTTTCTACACTAGGCGATGGCTGACCGGGCATTCTGGTGCCAGTCAGCCGCACCTGCGCCGTCTCGTTATCCAGAGCCGAGGTAATAAGATCATGTCATGGCTTCACTTGCATTAGCTCCATGATCTGTAGAACCGCAGGAGTCTCCTCATTGTCTTGTTATGTCCTGAGAAGATGAATCACTCTCCGAAGACATGACGGAGCGAGCCATGTCTGCACACTGAACTCATTAGCATTTTGGGCAGTCATCGATGGGTGGGTCATTGCATCATCATCATCATCATCATCATCAAAGCCACTCGCTACAGATAAGCCAACCAGGAATACAAAATAAAAACTTTATTAGCATCAATATTTAATTCCTTCGTCGTTGGACACATCTCTGCTTGTATTGAGTGAAGAGGCAATTCATTACTTGCATTCTGAAGCTGAATACACTCATCCTCACCACGTTCAGCCGCCACAGGGGCATGGACCATTACAGGGTTTGTTTTTTGGAAGAAACCCTAAATCGATGTCATCTATATGCTCTAACAGTGCCCAAAGGGGTGGCTTCAAAATAGGCACTGGGAATATAACTTATTTAGGTAGCATCACTAAAAACTGTGCAATGCTTATGTGTTCTTTGAATCCCTATGCAATGTATCAGTTTTGGTTTTAGTAATAGTGATGAGCGGGCACTACCATGCTCGGGTGCTCAGTACTGGTAACTAGTGATGAGCGGGCACTACCATGCTCGGGTGCTCTGTACTGGTAACTAGTGATGAGCGGGCACTACCATGCTCGGGTGCTCAGTACTGGTAACTAGTGATGAGCGGGCACTACCATGCTCGGGTGCTCAGTACTGGTAACTAGTGATGAGCGGGCACTACCATGCTCGGGTGCTCAGTACTGGTAACTAGTGATGAGCGGGCACTACCATGCTCGGGTGCTCAGTACTGGTAACTAGTGATGAGCGGGCACTACCATGCTCGGGTGCTCAGTACTGGTAACTAGTGATGAGCGGGCACTACCATGCTCGGGTGCTCAGTACTGGTAACTAGTGATGAGCGGGCACTACCATGCTCGGGTGCTCAGTACTGGTAACTAGTGATGAGCGGGCACTACCATGCTCGGGTGCTCAGTACTACCATGCTTGGGTGCTCGCTCCTCCACCAACCCTGCTCGGGACTCGCTCCTCCACCAACCCTGCTCGGGACTCGCTCCTCCACCAACCCTGCTCGGGACTCGCTCCTCCACCAACCCTGCTCGGGACTCGCTCCTCCACCAACCCTGCTCGGGACTCGCTCCTCCACCAACCCTGCTCGGGACTCGCTCCTCCACCAACCCTGCTCGGGACTCGCTCCTCCACCAACCCTGCTCGGGACTCGCTCCTCCACCAACCCTGCTCGGGACTCGCTCCTCCACCAACCCTGCTCGGGACTCGCTCCTCCACCAACCCTGCTCGGGACTCGCTCCTCCACCAACCCTGCTCGGGGACTCGCTCCTCCACCAACCCTGCTCGGGGACTCGCTCCTCCACCAACCCTGCTCGGGGACTCGCTCCTCCACCAACCCTGCTCGGGGACTCGCTCCTCCACCAACCCTGCTCGGGGACTCGCTCCTCCACCAACCCTGCTCGGGACTCGCTCCTCCACCAACCCTGCTCGGGACTCGCTCCTCCACCAACCCTGCTCGGGGACTCGCTCCTCCACCAACCCTGCTCGGGGACCCGCTCCTCCACCAACCCTGCTCGGGGACCCGCTCCTCCACCAACCCTGCTCGGGACTCGCTCATCGCTAGTTACTACCATGCTCGGTACTCTTAATCAACAGTTGGATGCTCAGATGGGCACGACTCATGTGCCGAATCTAATGGAAGTCAATGGGGAACTCGAGTATTTTTCCAGAAGATCTTCCAGAAAAATGCTAAAGTTTTCCATTGACTTCTAATATACTCAGTACTCAAAGTAGATCACGTCCGAGCACCCAATTATTCGTTTTGATGAGTACCGAGCACCTGAGCATGGTAGTACTCGTAATCATCCCTAGTTACGAGTACCCAAGGCACCCTATACCTGTACTGGGAAGTGCACCACCTTACCCATCCCTTCACCTATTATTACACTCTCACTTTTGGTCGCATTTTCTCCTGGTGCAGTCTCCCAAGAGACGTAAACTTACCACCATTCTATTTTATTTTCTACTGTGCTTCCTGAGTGCCACCAAAATCACTCTTACCCCTTAATGTATATTTGTAGGCATCAACCCTGAAACACCAACTAATCAGTAGGACAGATGGGCCCTGGCGCTTTAAGTTCTGCACCCCCTGAATGTTTGTCCAGGTGCAGCAATGTTCCCATATATGTGACAATACCACAACTCAAATGATTAGGGATTATTGGGGGTCCCAGTGTTCCGGTCCCTTACCTCAATTATATTAGTAGGAATGTCCCATATAACATATCTTGGTAGTAGTAGTTCCTTGAGCTCCGTCCTTATCTGTATTGTATGTTTGGGGAGCCGTCACATCATCATCATTCCTGGTGATAGAATAACGGCTCAGCCTTCTCTCTACAGCACTATTATACCACAACGACCCATTTCTTGTGCACAATTATTACACACAGATAACATACAACGCTCCTGTATGGACCGGTCATTGCCGAGTCTATTGTCTTCTCGTTGTCGGGGAAGAGTGAGACGTTATTTGGGGTTTTTCACTTTCCTGTAGTTGAGATAGTAGCACAATGCCAAGGGGAAGTTTACAGAAGCCCATAAAGCGGCCAGAAGGGGGGCTAGATTGGATTCTGAGTAAATAATAATGACAGGGCTCTTTAATTTCAGCCTAATACTTGCAGGAAAATAAAATCCGTTGTTCGGAAGCCTTGGAGGATTTTACCTGCTGCTCTTATTCCACATGTTGTAATTAGCCGGAGCCTCTGCCCAGTTGTTTCAGGACAGAGAACACAGATAAGTGGCTGCGTTCACATCACCGCTGACACTCGCTGCCGACCGCCCGCTCAGTAAGTACAGCCCCGCATCCCCTATAGGGTTACATTGTAGCGGGGAAGGAACTTTATGATATTATTGCTTTCCTAGGTTACATTTTGTCTTTTGGTGTATTGGGCAATCCTAGAAGGATATGCTGGGACTTCTGGTCCTACAACAGCTGATTAGTCCTGGCATCTTATAATAGACTGTAGTGTTTACAGATTATTTGCAAAGAAGAAACATTGTTTGGCTGAGCTTTTAATATTCATCCACATTGTACCCCCGGGACACTACATAGGTTATCCTCATTGTGATTCTGTAGAACTACAAGTCCCATATTAGCTGATATGCAATATATTAGAGTGGCATGTGGAAACGTCACAGGTGCCTATTAACAATGAGCCTACAGTTGTTTATACATTGTTACATAAGTTGAAAAAACACCTAGGTCCATCCAGTTTAACCTTCCTCCACCAATTATACATTGTCATTAAATCATTTATAACCCACAATGTTGTGTGCACTGAGGAAATCATCCAGCCCTGTTTTAATAGTTAGACTGGGACTTGTAGTCCTCCTTCGGCCGCCTATGTGGAAGCCGCTGACCCTGAAGCTCAAATGAATTGTGCAGAGATTTATTAATACAGACTATTCTGCTTCACTGTCCAATGTTTACTTAGTTTATTTGTATATTATGTAAATAGAATGTGTAGAGCAGTTCGCCAGGTTGAGCAGGGACTTGTAGTTCTACAAGAAGCAAATAACCTCCCGGCTGCTAATCCTTAAAGAGTTTAGATGTCTGGAGAATCTTTGCATGTTATCTTCATACAGTTTTTATAGATTTTCAAACAGGACAAGATTTGCAAAAAGAAAGCGCACCCGGAAAAGTTTTTTTTTTGTGGGGGGGGGGGGGGTGGATTAGAAGTTTCTGTTTTTGAAGCCTTTTTTGGACCGGTTTTGGAGAGTGTCGGAAGTTTTGTTTTCTTTTTTCTTTTTCTCCTGAAGCCGTTCTAGCAGCTTTTGATTTACTTAAAAGAAGTGGACAGGAACTTTTTATTTTTTCACCGGGTATTTTCAAAACTTCTTCAGAGAATTAAATTCTCCCAAAAACTCACATGAACGGCAAAGTGTATTTTCTGTAGAATAAGAAGCATTTTCCAATCATTTCTGAAGCAAATGTTTTTGTTTTTTCCCCACACATAATTTTGGAGTGAATCCACATCCAAAGATTTCTACAAAAACTGTAGAAACTTTTTTCTTCTTTTATTGGCCTCCACTTTGATTTTTTTTTTTTTTAGACCAGTATTTTACAACTAAAAACTGACACACGCCTGTAATAAATCTGAGTCATTTTACGATTCTCAGTAACCAGGATTAGGCTAGGTTCGCACACTGCGTCTTTTTGACGCTGTGTTTGTGCGTTTTTGGCCACTAAAAACGCACAAAAACGCACCTGCGTCAAAAAAAACGCATCAAAAAACGCATGCGTTTGTGCCGCGATTTGGTGCGTTTTTGGCTGCGTTTTTGATCTCTGCGTTTTGCTGCGTTTTTCCAATGCATTGCATGGGGGGAAAACGCAGAAAAACGCAGGAAAGAACTGACATGTCCATTTTTTTTTTAACTCAAAAACGCAGGTAAAAAACCAGATGTGTGCGGACAGCAAAAATGAAAACTCATAGACTTTGCTGGGGAAGCAAAGTCCTGAAGTTTTGAGGCCAAAAACGCACCCGAAAAAACGCGCAAAAACGCCGCGAAAAACGCACTGTGCGCACATAGCCTTAGATTCTAAGTTTGAGACGTGATGTGGAAAGAATATGGCAAACAAATTCTTTTTGGCGTAAAATCTGGTGAAAATAAATTAGTGATAAGCGGGCACTACCATGCTCAGGTGCTCAGTACTGGTAACTAGTGATGAGCGGGCACTACCATGCTCGGGTGCTCAGTACTAGTTACCAGTACTGAGCACCCGAGCATGGTAGTGCCCGCTCATCACTAGTTACCAGTACAGAGCACCTGAGCATGGTAGTGTCCGCTCATCACTAGTTACCAGTACAGAGCACCTGAGCATGGTAGTGTCCGCTCATCACTAGTTTCGAGTACAGAGCACCCGAGCATGGTAGTGCCCGCTCATCACTAGATACCAGTACTGAGCACCTGAGCATGGTAGTGCCCGCTCATCACTAGTTACCAGTACTGAGCACCTGAGCATGGTAGTGTCCGCTCATCACTAGTTACCAGTACAGAGCACCTGAGCATGGTAGTGTCCGCTCATCACTAGTTACCAGTACAGAGCACCTGAGCATGGTAGTGTCCGCTCATCACTAGTTTCGAGTACAGAGCACCCGAGCATGGTAGTGCCCGCTCATCACTAGATACCAGTACTGAGCACCTGAGCATGGTAGTGCCCGCTCATCACTAGTTACCAGTACTGAGCACCCGAGCATGGTAGTGCCCGCTCATCACTAGATACCAGTACAGAGCACCTGAGCATGGTAGTGTCCGCTCATCACTAGTTACCAGTACAGAGCACCTGAGCATGGTAGTGTCCGCTCATCACTAGTTTCGAGTACAGAGCACCCGAGCATGGTAGTGCCCGCTCATCACTAGATACCAGTACTGAGCACCTGAGCATGGTAGTGCCCACTCATCACTAGTTACCAGTACTGAGCACCTGAGCATGGTAGTGCCCGCTCATCACCAGTTACGAGAACTTGTAGTTTGGCACAATTTTAGAAGAGTACATATGCTTTGGACCCCGGGCTTGCAGGGATTTGTAGTGCCATTGTGCGTGTATTTGTCTATTTCTTCATATATAGAATTGTTACACTGTACATTATGTCACTATTGTCTCTTCTCGGATTGCAGTTTGTCTGTGACACTTTGGAGGACATTATGTGACATTATTGCTGGGAGCAGCTGCGCCCCCGGCCCCTGGGATTGCTGACAATAGGGGCAATAGAAGTTTTATTTCAGGTGATTGGAGCTGTTCTTCGCTCATTGACAGATCTGTGCTATTTTCTGCTAATTCTAGTGATTTCAGCAATGACCCTTAACACCTAACAGCGAGCGGCTTCCTACAGGGGCCAATTCAGGTATCTGGGCCATAAAAACCTGCGCTAGGTACTAATGCCGGCCTTATAGCTGCTGTTCGGGGACACACCTGCAGGCAGCCATGAGAGCCATAAATAGCTAAGAAGACGTCATGAGAAAGCTCAGGAGGAGCCGGCGGGCAAGACCAGATCCGCAGAGACGAGGGACCCGGTTTGGGTTCTTTTTTATGTACTTATACCACTTTTGCTTTAATTAAAGTGAGATGCAATACCAGACATGGCCATTAACATGGGGGGCGCTATTTCATAAAAATAAAAAAAATTCTAAAGGCTTTTCTGAAAAGTGCAGCAATTTTAATAACTTTAAGGATTTTTGGCCATCAGGAGATAATAAAGTCTATAGTGCAATTTATTTTGGCATATTTAGCAGTGAAATATTACAATGGTTTTTGGTGTTTTTGGATTAGTGAAGTTTTTTTTTTCTCCTTGGCTTGAAAAAGCTGCAAAATTTTGGTGTTTTAATTACATGGAATGCAATTTAAAAGAGAAAAATAAAATAGTGATGCACGATTGAGCGTCTGCCGGATCCTGATCGCCACGATGAATGGGGCCCCGCGACGTTAGTGTTACAGCCACTTTATCCTCAGGCGACATGCAGTGCATTGGGACATCGCAGATAATAATTTTCTATGGTGCCACATTGCAACTTGCAAGTTTTTGAGGAGGATTGGCCGTGTTCACACATGCGGTGATCTTCCATTAGAACAGAACCAGCAGTGATCCATTCTGAAAAATCTACTTTTATGTACGTTTTGAAAAAAATAGATTTTTTTTTTTTGTTAAATATTGACGCCAAGGGAAAAAGGATCCGTTACCAGATTGCTATTTCACCATCTTTTTTTTTTTTTTTTTTTGCATTTGTAAAGGATCCGTTTTTTTCTTACTGGATCAGTTTCACTCGGAAGATAAATAGTGAAGATCCCTTCTCCATAAACACCCTTATTTAAAAAATAAAAAAAAAAAAAAGGATCCTGCAAGGATGAGTTTTCCAAAATGAACATAAAAGTTATTTTGCAGAACTTTTTTGACAATGGATCTGTTTGCACGGATGATTACCGGACGGGTGGACTCAGGCTTTAGGCTGCTTTCACACATCACTTTTTTTGCCATCAGGCACAATCCGGCAAAAACATGAAAAAACGGATCTGGCGTCTGTTGTCACCGGATCCGTTTTTTCCCCCATAGACTTTCATTAGTGCTGGATTGTGCTGGATGGCCTTGACTTTCATCCGTTTTTTGCTAAATCCGTCAAAATTTACTTGTTGAAGTGAACGTTTTTGCATACGGCGTGTTTAATAATGGAAGCCTATGGACGCCGGATCCGGCGTAATGCGGCAAAAAACGGATCCGGCCGCCGGATCCGTTTTTTGAACTGAGCATGCTCAGAATCACACCGGATCTGTCAAAAAACTGAAGGAACTGATGGAAAAAACTGATGCAACTGATCCGTTTTTTCACTGGATCGTGCCTGATGCCAAAAAACTGATGTGCGAAAGTATCCTTAGCTACATTCAGATTTTGGGGACTTTTTTTAGGCTATGTGCACACATAGCAGATTTTCTGCACAAAAAAAAAAAAAAAGCATTTTCGGCAGGAAAAAAGGTATTTTTTATGCTTTTTTTAATCTATTGAGATAGGTAAAATGCAGGGGGAAAAAAAGCCGCTATAGTTCACATCCTGCTTTTTTCTGCAATAAAATTCAGGGAGAAATAAAGTTTCACGATTCTCAGACTTTGCTGGGATGCTTTTTTCCTTGCAGTATTGATTAATATTAGCAAGAAAAAAAAACACCCATAAAAAAAGCAAACATGTGCACAGTGACTTAGGCTACTTTCACACATCAGTTTTTTTCCATGAGGCACAATCCGGAAAAAAACGGGTTAAACGGATCCGGTACCGCATCCGTTTTATCCCCATAGATTTGCATTGTTACCGGATTGTACCTGATGGCTTTGCGTTGCATCCGTTTTTTTCCGGATGCAGCAAAATTAATTAAAGCGGCGGCCGGAGGCAACGTGTCTTGCAACGTTTTTTTTGTCCGGCAAAAAAAACGCATCGGCGCGATACGGCGTGTTTTACAATGAAAGCCTATGGAACGCCGGATCCGGCGCAATGCGGTAAAAATTGGATGCGGCTGCCGGATCCGTTTTTGTAAACTGCGCATGCACCAAATTAATTAAAAAAACTGATCCATCAAAATAACTGACAAAACGGATGCAAAAACGGATCCAACGGATCCGGTTTTTTACGCATCCGGCATAACGGATCCGTTAAAAACCGGATCCGGTGGATACGGTTTTACATTTGTTTGCCGGATCCTTTGGATCAGGAAAAAAAAAAGGATTGTGCCTAAATGCAGAAAACTGACGTGTGAAAGTAGCCTTACACTGAGTATTTTCGTTACGTCCAGTTCCAGCAAAGGTTGATGGAATTTATAGAAATCTCCGGCCCTCCGCACTTTTTTACTCAGTGTGAACTGACCTGTGCGTTTCATTCTTTCTTGCGGATTCGCGGAGTTTTCTCTGCAGATTTTCTCCATTAACTTGCATTAGATCCGGAACATCTGCAGGTATAAAAGCAGTCGTGTTTTTAGTCCGTTTCTGCTATGGAAATGCATCAATAATAATGTAATCCGCACATAATTTTGCACATTTCGAGGAGGATTTGAAGAACTTGGACTCTAAAACTCTTTGAAAAAAAACTCTGGGGGCATGTACCAATGTTGTAAAAAAAACAAACCATTGTGTGAACAAAACCTAAGGTTTTAGCATCGGATGTGCTGAGATTTTGAGGAGGATTCAGAGAGTTTCTGGCCCCGTGTGCACAAGTCCTAAGGAAGTGAAGATAAACACTTTAGGCTATGTGCACATGTAGCAGCTTTTTCTACACAAAAAAAGTGCGTTTTAATGCTTATTTTCATGGTTTTTTTTTAAATCTATTGAGGTAGGGAAAATGCAGGAACAAAAAAAAAAAAAAAAGTTTTTCTGCAACAAAATATGCAAGGAAAAAAAAAAAAAAAGTATCAAGTCAGGATTCTCAGACTTTGCTGAGATGTGTTTGCCCTTACAGTATTGATTAAAATCTGCAAGTAAAAAAAAAAAAAAACATGGAAAAAAAAACAACATGTGCACAGAGCCTTACACTGAGTATTTTTTATATCATCCAGTTCCAGCAAAGGTTGATGGAATTTATAGAAATCTCCGCGGTTCTTATTTGCTCAGTGTCAAATCAACTAGATGTCAATCTCTCTTCGCAGATTTGCTGAGTTTTCTCTGCAGATTTTCTCTATTAAGTTACATTAGAGCTAGAAAATCTGCAGGTAAAAAACAAAACACCTGTTTTTAGTGCGTTTCTGCAGCAGAAATAGACTTTGCTGGGATGAGTTTTTCTTCGCAGTATTGATTAAACTCTGCAAGGAGGGCAAAAAAAACAATGAAAAAAAAAAAAGCATGAAAAAAGCAACGTGTGCACAGAGCCTTAGGACCAATATCACAACAATCCTATTGTAACAGAGCTGCAGATCTGACTATCACATCATAGCGGAGGATTCCAGTGATTATCATGCACCATAAACCCCAATCCCTTTCTAATGGGCAATAATGTAACGTAAGAAGCCCCAGAAAAGACTATTGCAGAGCAGGTGGGGCGCTGCCATAAGCAAATCCTTGCTCTGCGCTCTCTGCAGGGTGCGGGTTGTGTCAGGTGCAGCATAGTAGTGATAGGGGCAGGTTCCCTCCGCAGTGTTTGACTTTGTCACTAGGATTTGATAATGGCACCCTCTCAGAGGGGAAGGTGCAGCACCTGAGACCTGATATCAAGGATTTCCTCCGGCTCCTGCTTTTGGCACAGAATGCCAGGACGCCAGGGCTCTGGCCAAGAGGGAGGCTGCAAGTTCATTATCACAGACTTACACCTGAGACTGGCTGATCAGTGCAGTGTGCGGTGCACAGATGCAGCAGAGCTCAGATTGCTACTCAGCATCAGGTGTGAAGGAAGGAACCTACTGAGAAATCTGAACTTAGGCCCTGTGCGCACTAGAAAGTGCCTTTTTCTTAAGAAAAATCCAGACCCTCTGAAAGAATCCCACACCCGCGTTTTTGCCGCAATTTGCCACGGATTTTCCGCAGGTTGGTCCCTGCGGATTTTTACCATTATCTATGACAAAAAACGCAGGTACCTGTGGAAAAGAAGTGACATGCTCATTAAATCCGCAGTGGAAAATCTGCGGGTATAAATAAATGCAGTGTGCGCACAGCATTTTTTAAAACCCATAGTATTTGCTGGGGAATGACTGCAGCAATATTAGACACATTTTCCGCAGTAAATCTGCAGCGTGCGCACAGGGCCTAAGGCTGTTCGTAATCATCCGTTAGGCTATGTGCACACGCTGCATCTTTATGGTGACCACAAAGATGCACGTTTTTGGTCCCAAAAAAACGCTCCCTCGGCATGCATTTTGTGCCGCGTTCTACAGCGGGTTTTTTACCGCGTTTTTGCCCAGTGCGTTTTCTAAGTTAAATCTATTGACTGGAATGGCTAAAATGCAGAAAGAATTGACATGCTGCAGCGGTCGCCACAAAGACGCAGCCAAAAAAAAGCTGGAACATGCGCACAGGAAAACGGATATCTCATAGACTTTGCTGGGGAAGGAAACGCATGCAGGGTGGGACCAAAAGTGTACCCAAAAAGGCGTGGCAAAAAACGCAGCATGTGCACAAGGCCTTAGCGCGGATCCAGCGGTAATCCATTCTGCACACACAACTTTCTTGCCCGTTTTCAAAATATTGAGTTTTGCAGGATCCGGTTTTTTTAATATTGGAGTCTATGGAAAACGGATCCGTTACTGATCGCTATGTATCTTCCATTTCAAACTGATCCAGTAAGAAAAAAATGGATCCCTTAAAAATGCAAGAAAAACGGAGGTGAAATAGGAATTAACGGATCCGTTCTCCATAGACTCCAATGTTAATAAAAATGGATTCTGCAAAAATCAATATTTTCAAAACAACTTTGTTACCAACAGAACGGCACTAACGGATGATTACCGGACGCGAGACCGCAGCCTTAGACTTGTCACTGAGCATCACAAGGGCTTCAGATGACTCTGCATCCGGTCATCACAGTGCATTGAGGACAAATTCAGCTCTGCTACATCAATATGATATGGAGCTCTGACCTCCAACCAGAACATTTGTATCTTTTCTGGATGGGATTGCAAGTTCATTACTGCAGAGACTAATGATCTGTCTGCTCGTACAGATGTAGCAGAGCTCAGATTGCCACCGTATGTGAAGGAAGAAGATTTATCTGAGTTGTCTTGATCTAAGTAATGAGAGGTAGCAGAGCTGATTTTGTCACTGAACATCACAATATATTATTTGGCTTCGGATGAATCTGATTTCATGCAGAAAGTTAATATAACAAACTCAGCTCTGCTACATCAATATGATACAATGCTCTAACTTCCATCCAGAACATTTTTGTCTTTTATGGATGGGATTGCAACTTCATTATTGCAGTGACTAATGATCTGTCTGCTCGTACAGATGTAGCAGAGCTCAGATTGTCACCAGGTGGGAAGGAAGAAGCTACTGATGTATCTGAGTTGTCTTGATCCAAGCAATGAGAGGTAGCAGAGCTGATTTTGTCACTGAACATCACAATATATTATTTAGTTAACATGACAAACTCAGCTCTGCTACATCCCAATGCAACAGCTCTAACGTCCAATCAGAACATTTTAGTATCGCATGGAGTTTTCTAGATGCATAAATTGATCACAGGAGAATATAAAAAAAATCGTCCAATTTCCATCCAGAAAAAAACGGATGATTATTACCAATTCCATTGTCATCCGTACGCAAGCGTCACGGCGGCGTCTGATTTTATACAAATATGGTTTCCTATGTCAGAGAATTGCAATGTTGAAAATCTGGTTGATATCTATGGGGTCTTTTTTTTTTTGCGCAGCCATAGACTAGAATAGGACGGTCTCATCCGACACCCGGAAGAAACAAGTGCACGCTGATTTTTTTTTTCGGACATATTTGTTTTTTGATAAAAACCCCTTGACTTATTAAGTGCGGTCCATGTGCTGTCCGTTTTTGCACGACTGCGTTCGGGGGGAAAATACGGTAACGTGAACTTGGTCTTATTGCGAGACGTTATGCTTCCATTAAGGGTCCATTCACACCAGTGTATAACAAACGAAAAAAAAAAGGTTTGCACTCAGACTCCCGTTACTCACCGAGGCAGAACTGATCTGGGATTTTTTTTCCCGCTGTATTCGGTGAGTCTACGCATAAATCGTGCGACTTTCGCCAATGCAGGTCTATGGGTGCGAGAGAAATTCGACCATCCTAGTGGAATCCATCTTTTATGGATACATAACATTCTGTAGCATAAAAGAACCTGCTGAGAAAAAAAACAGATTGTACACAGACACATTAATGCACATTAATGACAAAAGACAAAAAAAATCCTCCTACTATGCTTGAATTAGAGTGAGATGCAATACCAGACACGGCCATTAACAAGAGGGGGCGCTGTTTCAGATTTTTTTTTACTATACATAAAAATTCAAAAAGCTAATCTGGAAAAATGTGACTTTTTCTTGCCCATTTTAATATCTTTTAGGATTTTTGGCAATCAGGAGTTACATTAAAGTCTATGGAGCAATTTATTTTTGCCTATTTATCGGTGAAATGTTACTTTAAAGTCTACAGAAAAATACGTAAAATACTAAACTCACTGAAAAACGATGGTTTTTGTGTTTTTTTTGTGTCATTTTTTGGTGAGTTAACCCTTAACTGTGCTTTTTTTTTTATTACGTTCCATGATGAATGAAACTTTCAAGTATGTTTTTCTGATTAGTCAATAATAATAATAATAATTAATAATGTTTATTCACTTATATAGTGCTGTTAATTCCATAGCACTTTACATACATTGGCATCACTGTCCCCATTGGGGCTCACAATCTAGATTCCCCATCTGTATGTTTTTGGAGTGTGGGAGGAAACCGGAGTACCCGGAGGAAACCCACGCAAACACGGGAAAAACATACAAACTCCTTACAGATGTTGTCCTTGATGGGATTTGAACCCAGGACCCCAGCGCTGCAAGACTGCAGTGTTAACCACTGAGCCACCGAAAGACTGCAGTGCTAACCACTGAGCCACCACAAGACTGCAGTGATAACCACTGAGCCACCATAAGACTGCAGTGCTAACCACTGAGCCACCACAAGACTGCAGTGCTAACTACTGAGCCACCACAAGACTGCAGTGCTAACCACTGAGCCACCACAAGACTGCCGTGCCAACCACTGAGCCACCACAAGACTGCAGTGCTAACCACTGAGCCACTACAAGACTGCAGTGCTAACCACTGAGCCATTGTGCCGCCCAAAGGTTTTACTCCTAGAAAATGTTTCTACCTTTGTTTGTACTATTCCCATAGAGGACACAGCAGTGACGTCACCAGCGCCCAAATCACAAATGTCACCAGTTAACATAATTAACGCAGCAACATTGTGATTTTTTCCAAAACATCAGGACAATAAATAAATAAATCTTTATGACATCATATCATGCTACTTGACGTCATCATCACATCAATCATAACTGAAAGAGTTAATTTTGCTCAGTCACTAGGGATTTGTGCACCAGCTGATTCCAGGAGGGTCAGTAAAAATCTGGCACTTTTTTTGCTTTGTCCATAAAAAAAACCAATGAAGGTGAATGTGATTTTTTTCCAAAACATCAGGACAATAAATAAATAAATATTTATGACATCATATCATGCTACGTGGCGTCATCATCACATCAATCATAGCAGAAAGAGTTAATCTTGGTCAGTCACTAAGGATCCATGATTCCACGACGGTCAGTAAAAATCCGGCACTTTTTTTGCACTTTTTTTGCTCTGTCCATAAACAAAAACAATTAAGGCGACTGTGATTTTTTCCAAAACATCAGGACAATAAATTAAAAATAAAAAAATCTTTATGGCATCATCACCACATCATCCATAACTGAAAGAGTTAATCTAACTCAGTCACTAGGGATCCGTGTCCTGGCTGATTCTAGGAGGGTCAGTAACAATCCGGCACTTTTTTTGCTTTGTCCGTAAAGAAAAACCCAATTAAGGCGACTGTGATTTTTTTTAAAGCTGAAACTGATACAGATTATTCTGACTGTAATTCTCATCATTTGACAGTGAAAAGGCTGATGTCTCAGATCAGAATTATAGGCTAAAGACATAATCACTATAATGATTTATTAGGGTTTTCTATGTGCCCATAAAATATAAAAAAAAAATCTTTAGGACATCATATCATGCTACATGACGTTATAACATCAATCAGAACTGAAAGAGTTAATCTTGTTCAGTCACTTAGGATCTATGATTCCAGGAGGGTCAGTAACAATCTGATACTTTTTTTTGCTTTGTCCATAAAGAAAAACAATTAAGGCGACTGTGATTTTTTTTTTTTTTTAGCTGAATCTTACCCAGATTATTCTGACTGTAATTTTCATCAGTTTACAGTGACTGCAGCTGATGTCTCTGATCAGAATTATGGGCTGCAGACAATCACTTATAATCATAAGGATTTATTAGGGTTTTTCTATGTGTCTGTAAAATATATAGATATTGATTGTAAGCCATCCAGAAAAAAACTAAACGTCAGGCTGCAGCCCTGCCGCTTTGTGAGTGCACTTGATGAATATCCATGACTGCTGCCTGCCCTGGAACATGCCCCCCTGTGGCTGCTGCACAGACCCCTCTCTCCTGCAGGATGGATCATTACCAGTACAATGTAGTGGCTGCAATAGGTGGAGTCAGTGCGCAGGCGCGCACTTGAAGTTTTCCCAGTTCTGGCCGCTGAACTTTCCACAGTGAGAGCTGCAGACTGGGGAGAGCTGCACACGGATTGTCCGGGACCCCTGAGCACTTAAAGGGGAGCTCCATGTGCTGGGCGCATCCATTCTGGAGGAGCGGATTGTGCACCCCAATGATAAGACCATTGCAATGACCCCAATTGTGCACCCTCTGATGAGAGCAGGGCAGCTGCCCCCCGCCCCCAGGCTGTGAATTCTGCCTCCTTTTGATGGATTGTGGTTCAGGTGGTGCACACTGAGAGGGGGCTGCATAGGTGGGCTTCGCATAGGTGGGCTTCATACTGCTGAGGGGGACTCACACTTCGGAATACACTTGGCTCTGGATCTCCAGGATCAACCTTGGCAAGGATCCCCCTGTTCTCCTAGCACACAGGATCTACTATTGGTGGGCTACCAGGGTGGCTTCTAAAACAGGAGGAACCTGAGCAAAGCCTTTGGAGTTTCACTCATCGGGGATTACACACAAATCCTCTCCCTCTGCTGTAGGGGGTCTTTTATTCTAAAGGGGATCAAGTTCAGTTTTGGATTTAATCTGTTTTGGATTATAACATTGCCCTCCTGGTGGGACCAGAATGAAGGTGAGTGCTGAGACCTTGTTACATTGTATCATCTCAGGATCTTCAGGGGTTGATAGATCTTCACTTTGTTGACATTGATACAATGTTGCCAGTGACTTCACACAAAGTTCTAACCACGTTCTATTGTTTATTATTTATTGTTTATATTCCTAAATAAGATGTAGGCTTTCTCCACAGAGGTCTCTGGAGCAGATTTGGGGATGACTAAGTTTTTAGACCCTTTTTTCTAATTTGTTCTACAAGTTCAAGCCGAGCCCCTGAGAGTTTATTTTAGGAGTCTCCTGGGCAAATGTTCCTACAGGACAGGAGGAATTTGAGCCAAGATGGTCCCACTTTACACCTATCCTCTAAGCCAGGATCTCCTCCCTCCCAGACAGGCTCCAGGGGCAGACAATGGCACCAGGCTGCTTTATTGCACGTGTTCCTAAAACTCACAACATGGCTCAATGTGTTGGAAGGGGGGGGATGTGGCACATTTGTGGCTCCATGTAGAACATTTGTGCCCTGGAATTCCACATACTTGTGACTGAGACCCCATAACACTTTACTATGGGACCATAAGCAGTGAACTTGAAGGCTTCCAGCCAGTGCAGGTGGTCAAGACTCTGACTGCCCATTATTAATGTGCACTTCAATCAGGCATCCTCTGTAAAAGCAGGAAGGTAAATTAGGAAGAGGTAAACTCTGAGCAAATGACAACCTTTACTGCCCCCTATTGACCACAGCTGTCATTGCAGCCATTGTAAAAAAAAAGTTTTAAAAAGATAAACTTTTGTTTTTTATAGAAATTGGGAATCATTCAAATAGTTAAAGTCTGCAAAATAAAATATTTTGGAAAGTATCTTAAACCTCCATGGGTTACATGTCCCTATAGATACAATGTAACAAGTATGAAATTCCTTAAGATTCAAGGTCTTGGTGGAATTAGCCTCAGGTCTAGTTGAACTTGTTAATGATTTTCAATTGATACCTAATCTGCTCCTTGCACAAACAATTAGGAGATTTGTCACTTAGAAAGTGATTATTCCTTTGGCATCTGTTACTCTGGTCAACATCTCACTTATCTCATTAAGTGGACAAGGGACACAAGACAGTGATCCTGAGAAGAGGACACTTTCCACGTCTAAATACCAGGAATATCTACCACATCTCTATATAAATAGGCCTGATAGCTGGACACTATATATTTTATTAACAAACTTGGTCTTAACTGGGTAACCTGGAGCAGCCACAGTAGATGCCTTCTCCATTTAATCCCAATTTGCTCGGTCACCTGAAGTCGCTGCATATCCAGACCAGTTTCATGTAATCATAAATTTCCTGTGTGCTTCTTTGACAAGTGCCCCTGAACACCCCCCCCCTTCTCCCCTTTCCCATCCCCCCCCTTTCCCATCCCCCCCCTTTCCCATCCCCCCCCTTTCCCATCCCCCACACAAAAAAAAATAGAAATTAATTGCACCTTTCTCCTGTATAAAGATTTCACGGTGCAGGGAGAGCGCCCTCTAGTGGCGCAAGTCTTCAATCTGCGCGAACATCGAGGAAAAAAAGAGAATGGAAAATTGGGACTCGATTATAATATCTGGCAAAAAAAAATAAATAATCTGTTATTTTGTTTTCGATCGTGAAATTAAATAGTTTAGAAATGACAGTGACTGTTTAGGTCGAAGGAAGGAAGAAAGAAAGAAAGAAAGAAGGAAGGGCTGCGGCTCAGTGAAGAAGTTTAGTAAACTCTTCTCAGAACGATTTCTAATGATCTGAGGATCTGATACACGGATTATAATTGTAGATCGATAAAATAACAAAGAAGGGATCGAAATCCAATTAGAGATCGTAAGAAAACTTACAAGAAATGAACATAGAACCTTTCAGCTGATTCAGAGTCTGAAGAAACAATTCCCGAATGTTCAGGGGCTATCAATCAAAATATTTACTTTTCGATGAATGTCTCAAGATGTTAATAGGAAGGAGAAGGGTGTGAGAGCTAGATGGATGGATGGATGGATGGATGGATGGATGGATGGATGGATGGAGATATAATAAATAAATATAATATATATATATGCGCATGCAGTATTTCAAGTTCTGGTGATGTCTGTTTTACTATATTTATTTTTTTCCTCTTATTTTTTAGCTTTATCATCCAAAGGTAACAACAATATGAAAGAAAAGTTGGTTGTTACAATGTAATATACACTATGAGATCCTAGCTATTATATGCAACATATTGTACTGACTAGACTAATATGATACATTGTATATTACAGAATGCAGTGTAATGCTGCTATATACTGTTACAATGTAATATACACTGAGATCCTAGCTGTGATATGCAATATAGTACAGAGTAATAGCCTAATGATACATTGTATATTACAGAATGCAGTGTAATGCTGCTATGTACTAATATTGTGCTGTTACTCTTAATCTAGACTGTGTGTGTGTATTTTACCTATATAGCACCATTGATTCCATGGTGCTGCACAAGAGAAGGGGCTACATACAAAATACATATGTGGTTTACAGTGAAATATGTATAAATATCAAGCAGATATTTGTTCCACAAGGTGGATATTACATATAATTGCAGTTTTATTATTTATAATGTCAATAAAATAAAATTATATTTATACATATACAAAATATATTTACTGTAACCTATATCTTTAATTTGTATGTAGCCCCTTCTCTTGTGCAACACCATGGAATCATTGGTGTTACAAATAAATAAGATACATATTTTATTTATATTGATTCCATGGTGCTGCACAAGAGAAGGGGCTACATACAAAATACACACAGATATACAAAATATATTTACTGTAACCTATAGCTGTCTGTATTTTCTATGTAGCCCCTTTTCTTGTGCAGCACCATGGAATTAATGGTGTTATATAAATAAAATATATTTATATAGCACCATTGATTTCATGGTGCTGCACAAGAGAAGGGGCTACATACAAAAAAACAGATATACAATATATTTACTGTAACCTATATCTGTTTTTTTGTATGTAGCCCCTTCTCTTGTGCAGCACCATGAAATCAATGGTGCTATATAAATATATTTTATTTATATAACACCATTAATTCCATGGTGCTGCACAAGAAAAGGGGCTACATAGAAAATACAGACAGCTATAGGTTACAGTAAATATATTTTGTATATCTGTGTGTATTTTGTATGTAGCCCCTTCTCTTGTGCAGCACCATGGAATCAATGGTGCTATATAAATAAATAAGATATATAAATAAAATATATAACACCAATGATTCCAAGAGGCTACATACAGAATACAGACAGGTTACAGTAAAAAAAAAATTGTTTATGTATAGATTATAATATAATTTTATTGGCATAGTACAGAATGAAATTACAATTATGTGCAATATCCACTATTGTGGAACAAATATCTGCTTGATATTAAATATTACAATTGACTTCACTTTCACCATATACAAGATACTAGTTTTAATAGTTGAAGAAGTCATAACATGTGACTGATAATGCAATCTTGTGTTGCTGGTATATAAAATACATTACTATAGTATAGCTGTGTGATATAATGTCTGTCTATTATTATACCTGAATGCAAATATAACCCAATAAAATCAGTATAATCTGCCAGAGGATGCACTGCTGATGAAACGATGCCATCTATTATCATTTGTGACTTCCTATGAATAATAATCAGATTTAGTAGATAATTGTCACCATGTGAGTAGCCATAAGCCACACAATGGCCAAGGCTGAGGATGATGATGAACAGGGAATGTAGAACTTGCTGAGCAGTGGCAGTAATAAATAACTGGCAGCAGGGAGCAGAGGAGAGGAGGCTGTGCTGGGCCCAGTGTGGTCCCTGCTGGGAGAAGCTGCACCTCATCTTCAGAGGTCTCCTGCTGGGAGAAGCTGCACCTCATCTTCAGAGGTCTCCTGCTGGGAGAAGCTGCACCTCATCTTCAGAGGTCTCCTGCTGAAGTCTCCTGGAGAAGTAAAACCAGATGAGGTAGGACAAGAGGCTGGGTCTTGTGTTTCTGCTGATAATGGGAGAGGATAGAGGCAGCTTTGGGTTATTGGGGAGGGGGGTTGCTAAAAAGTGAGCAAAGAAAGTTTTAATAAGATAAGGATCAAACCATAGGTGATAGAATATTTGTCCTTGTTAACCCGTTAATTAATGCAAGATAAAGTTCTCTGATTCAGTATTCGATTCTAGTCCACATGTAGCTGTGCTTCATAACCTTGCTCTATACATCAAATAAATGTCTGCAGATGACTGTGTATGTGCAAGTCCGGTATTTATATGGTTATGCTGTACAAGGCCAGTATGGATGTATATGTACATGGCCAGTATTTATATGGTTATGCTGTACAAGGCCAGTATGGATGTATATGTACATGGCCAGTATTTATATGGTTATGCTGTACAAGGCCAGTATGGATGTATATGTACATGGCCAGTATTTATATGGTTATGCTGTACAAGGCCAGTATGGATGTATATGTACATGGCCAGTATTTATATGGTTATGCTGTACAAGGCCAGTAAGGATGTATATGTACATGGCCAGTATTTATATGGTTATGCTGTACAAGGCCAGTATGGATGTATATGTACATGGCCAGTATTTATATGGTTATGCTGTACAAGGCCAGTATGGATGTATATGTACATGGCCAGTATTTATATGGTTATGCTGTACAAGGCCAGTATGGATGTATATGTACATGGCCAGTATTTATATGGTTATGCTGTACAAGGCCAGTGTGGATGTATATGTACATGGGCAGTATTTGGTTATGCTGTACAAGTCCAGTATGGATGCATATGTACGTGGCCAGTATTTATATGGATGTGCTGTACAAGTTCTGCATGTTTGTGCTGTCAGTATGGATGTATATGTAAAGTCCAATATTTATATGGTTATGATGTACAAGTTCAGTATGGTTATGGATGTGCTGTACAAGTCCAATATGCATGTGTATGTACAAGTCCAGCAGTATGTGCTGTCAGTATGGCTGTGCTGTACAAGTCTAGTCTGTATGTGTGCGGGCAGCAGGGCCTGGAGCAGATGTGCGGCTGCTGCTGGCAGCTGGGGGATTGCTTAATCCAAATGTTATTCGTTAGAGCTTCCCTGTCTCAGGGTTTGGACATCCTTTGTAAATCTATTAGCACATATAAATGATACCAACAAGTACACAGAGCAGGCACAGACACTGGAGATCCTCACACACAGGGACCCTGCAGGGACTGGTGCACACAGACTGCCAGTCACTATGTAGGTGTAAAGCTGAGGATCTACTAAACCACACATGTTCTATAGATATTCATAATATAATGTGTATATGTTTGGAATTTTACTATGTATAAATATATAATTTAACAATCTTTGTATAGCGCCAACCTATACCACAGCGCTTTACAATTCATAATATTTATTGCTTTTGATTATTTTTCTGACTTTCCTGGAAAAGCATTAATGTTATAGATATTATTCACTGTAAAATATAAAACTATATTATGTAAACACAACTTTATACCAATGTTTGAACTTTATTTTTTTTTTCTCCAGCCTTCTTTGGGACTGTTATTGAAGGCAGGAGGGTTTAGGGTCCCCGGGGGAGCCATGGTCTCCAGTTACCTGCTGGTCCTCCTCCTGACAGTGTCCTGCATCTCTCAGGTGGTGGTGGACGCCAGCTCTTGGTGGTGAGCACATTTCACATTTTGTATCTTTCATACATTTTCCTTTTCTCTATGGCACAGTACAGTGATAATTGTAGGATATTTGTCAATGATATTGTTGGAAATCTGCTGATGTGTAGGTTTTGTTTTTTTTTAATTTAATTTTATATTTTTTTTATTTTTTTTTTTTTGCACAATGTGTCCATTCTGCTCTTTTGGTTTTATGAACGATCATTTCTTGTTGGTGGTCTTGTTGTGCAGCTATTCACTTACTGTTGGGTTGTACATTACAAAAAGATGGATTTTATTAGATTTTAGTTCCCACGTTGTATTTCACAGTTAATATGCCATAAATCTGTGCTAGATGGCTCATGCGATCCGATCGTCTTTGGATCGGCACATGCCGGCGATGATGCTCTGCTCCTCGTTTTTCCCTTTGCTTTGGGATATTCGATTTGCTTCTATGTCACAGAAATCTGTTTGTTTGCAGTAGATTGTATGAACGATCAAATCGACCTTGTGTTTTGCAGGGCTTGGACTGTAGTAGGTGTTTATCGCTATTATAATGTACTTTAAGGAATTGCTAATTTTTCATTAAAAAAAAGGCAAAAAACACTGAGAATGATATATCTGTTATACGTGTACATGGGCTATACGATCAGATCGCTGTTATATCGGCACAAGTGGGTGATTCAGCCTTTTCAATGCCTGTTTTGCAGTGTTACATCCTTCTAGTTTGTGTATTCCAGAGATTGTATGAGCGATCTAATCTCCCGTGTTTTGCAGTGCTTGTTCTGGGCAGGTGTCTCTGATACATTGTATCTTTCTGCATTTGTAACGTTGTACATCGTTTTAGTGCATGATAAAGATGCAATAGATCTATTGTACTTGGTATATACGATCAGATCGCTGTTATCTCCACACCAGAGGGTGAAAAGGACACATAAAGCAGGCACCTCTTCTGCTCCATTGTAAACGATTCTGATCCACTTTTATATTGGAAATAGATTGTATGAACGATCAGCTCGTATCTGTAATAATAAGACTCCATGCTGTCTGTACAGGTCTCTGGCCATGAACCCCGTGCAGCTCCCAGAGGTTTACATTATCGGGGCACAGCCTCTGTGCAGCCAATTATCGGGGCTCTCCCAGGGGCAGAAGAAGCTGTGCCAGCTGTACCAGGACCACATGCAGTACATCGGGGAGGGGGCGAAGACCGGCATCAAGGAGTGTCAGTACCAGTTCAGACACCGGCGGTGGAACTGCAGCACCGTGGACAACACCTCCGTGTTCGGCAGAGTCATGCAGATCGGTGAGGACAGGCTGCAGCAGTCACTTATTCATGTATTTCTTTATTAAGGTTTGATACTAATTTAATTAAGGTGGAACACTTTATATCGGCTTATTGTTGTATTGTTGTAGATTATTGGGGCAGATCTGTATCTATCATCAGATCAATTCTTTTGCGCGCGCTCTCTTTTGCGCATGCTCTCTTTTGCGCGCGCTCGCTTTCTCGCTCTTTTTTTTTTTTTTTTTTTTTTTTTTTTTTTTGTTCTCTTTTGTTCTTTCGCTCTCTCGCTCTTTTCTTCTCTCGTTCTTTCGCTCTCTTGCTCTTTTTTTCTCTCGTTCTCTTTCGCTCTCTCGCTCTTTATTCTCTAGTTCTTTCGCTCTCTCGCTCTTTTTTCTTCTCTCGTTCTTTCGCTCTCTCGCTCTTTTTCTTCTCTCGTTCTCTTTCGCTCTCTCGCTCTGTTTCTTCTCTCGTTCTCTTTCGCTCTCGCTCTTTTTTCTTCTCTCGTTCTCTTTCGCTCTCTCGCTCTTTTTCTTCTCTCGTTCTCTTTCGCTCTCTCGCTCTGTTTCTTCTCTCGGTCTCTTTCGCTCTCTCGCTCTTTTTCTTCTCTCATTCTTTTGCTCTCTCGCTCTTTTACTTCTCTCGTTCTCTTTCGCTCTCTCGCTCTTTTTCTTCTCTCGTTCTTTCGCTCTCTCGCTCTGTTTTTTCTCTCGTTCTCTTTCGCTCTCTCGCTCTTTTTCTTCTCTCGTTCTTTCGCTCTCTCGCTCTGTTTTTTCTCTCGTTCTCTTTCGCTCTCTCGCTCTTTTTTTCTTCTCTCGTTCTTTCGCTCTCTCGCTCCTTTTTCTTCTCTCGTTCTCTTTCGCTCTCGCTCTTTTTTTCTTCTCTCGTTCTTTCGCTCTCTCGCTCTGTTTCTTCTCTCGGTCTCTTTCGCTCTCTCGCTCTTTTTCTTCTCTCGTTCTTTTGCTCTCTCGCTCTTTTACTTCTCTCGTTCTCTTTCGGTCTCTCGCTCTTTTTCTTCTCTCGTTCTTTCGCTCTCTCGCTCTGTTTCTTCTCTCGGTCTCTTTCGCTCTCTCGCTCTTTTTCTTCTCTCGTTCTCTTTCGCTCTCTCGCTCTTTTCTTTCTCTCGTTCTCTTTCGCTCTTGCTCTTTTCTTTCTCTCGTTCTCTTTCGCTCTCACTCTTTTTTTCTTCTCTCGTTCTTTCGCTCTCTCGCTCTTTTTCTTCTCTCGTTCTCTTTCGCTCTCTCGCTCTGTTTCTTCTCTCGGTCTCTTTCGCTCTCTCGCTCTTTTTCTTCTCTCGTTCTTTTGCTCTCTCGCTCTTTTTTTCTCTCATTCTCTTTCGCTCTCTCGCTCTTTATTCTCTAGTTCTCTTTCGCTCTCTCGCTCTTTTTCTTCTCTTGTTCTTTCGCTCTCTCGCTCTTTTTCTTCTCTAGTTCTCTTTCGCTCTCTCGCTCTTTTTTTCTTCTCTCGTTCTTTCGCTCTCTCGCTCTTTTTCTTCTCTCGTTCTCTTTCGCTCTCGCTCTTTTTTTCTTCTCTCGTTCTTTCGCTCTCTCGCTCTTTTTTTTTCTTCTCTCGTTCTTTCGCTCTCTCGCTCTTTTTTTCTTCTCTCGTTCTCTTTCGCTCTCTCGCTCTGTTTCTTCTCTCGGTCTCTTTCGCTCTCTCGCTCTTTTTCTTCTCTCGTTCTTTTGCTCTCTCGCTCTTTTTTACTTCTCTCGTTCTCTTTCGGTCTCTCGCTCTTTTTCTTCTCTCGTTCTTTCGGTCTCTCGCTCTTTTTCTTCTCTCGTTCTTTCGGTCTCTCGCTCTTTTTCTTCTCTCGTTCTTTCGCTCTCTCGCTCTTTTTCTTCTCTCGTTCTTTCGCTCTCTCGCTCTTTTTCTTCTCTCGTTCTTTCGCTCTCTCGCTCTGTTTCTTCTCTCGGTCTCTTTCGCTCTCTCGCTCTGTTTCTTCTCTCGGTCTCTTTCGCTCTCTCGCTCTTTTTCTTCTCTCGGTCTCTTTCGCTCTTGCTCTTTTCTTTCTCTCGTTCTCTTTCGCTCTCACTCTTTTTTTTTCTTCTCTCGTTCTTTCGCTCTCTCGCTCTTTTTCTTCTCTCGTTCTCTTTCAATCTCTCGCTCTGTTTCTTCTCTCGTTCTTTCGCTCTCTCGCTCTTTTTCTTCTCTCGTTCTCTTTCGCTCTTGCTCTTTTCTTTCTCTCGTTCTCTTTCGCTCTTGCTCTTTTCTTTCTCTCGTTCTTTCGCTTGCACTTTTATACCTACCATCCATGTTTCCTATGGTATTCCAACTAATTTTGGACTACAATTCCCAGCATATCCACATTAGTTTAACTTGGTTTTCACATTTGATGTAGTCCAGGATGTTACAACCAATATCCTCCTTCAGTTTCCCTGATTTTTGCTTTATTTTCATTCTAGTTTTCCATACATTTTCCCATACAGGTGTCAGAATGCAAACACACACTAGCAATCTTCTATTTATATTGTATTTTTGCCATTTTTTTTCCCCTTTTTTCTTTGATTCATCTTTATTTTTTTTTTCTAGTGCAGAGAGGCTGCGATTCCACAGTTATAAAAGTAGCAATTGCACATTTATCAGGGTCCCCCCCCCCCTCCAGGCTCCCCGTAAAACTCTATGAAAAAAATGTCACAATTCCGCTGCACCCATAAACACACATGGGAGTTTTCTTGGCATCTTAGAACGTTGCAGAATTGTCACACAAAAAAGATGCAGCCGAAGAAGCCCAGAGCTTTCACACCTTGGGAACACGGCCTTACTCGCTTGTCACCTATAGAATAATGATGATGAAACGATCTAATGCCGTGAAATCCATCATGATTCTCCGGTTCCTGCCCTGGTTTAATCACCTTATTATTGGCATTATTGTATTATCCTAATTTCACACCTATCTTTTACAGAGAGGCTGAGCTGTGCTGCTACATGACTTCGCTCTTCAGCTCTCTCTCATTCTCGCGCGCGCACTCTCTCACATGCTCACACTCCCTTTCTTCTTTTCCGCACTCTCTTCCTTTCCACCCTCTTGCGCTCTTTCTTCCGCTCCGCGCTCTTTCTTCCGCTCCGCGCTCTTTCTTCCGCTCCGCGCTCTTTCTTCCGCTCCGCGCTCTTTCTTCCGCTCCGCGCTCTTTCTTCCGCTCCGCGCTCTTTCTTCCGCTCCGCGCTCTTTCTTCCGCTCCGCGCTCTTTCTTCCGCTCCGCGCTCTTTCTTCCGCTCCGCGCTCTTTCTTCCGCTCCGCGCTCTTTCTTCCGCTCCGCGCTCTTTCTTCCGCTCCGCGCTCTTTCTTCCGCTCCGCGCTCTTTCTTCCGCTCCGCGCTCTTTCTTCCGCTCCGCGCTCTTTCTTCCGCTCCGCGCTCTTTCTTCCGCTCCGCGCTCTTTCTTCCGCTCCGCGCTCTTTCTTCCGCTCCGCGCTCTTTCTTCCGCTCCGCGCTCTTTCTTCCGCTCCGCGCTCTTTCTTCCGCTCCGCGCTCTTTCTTCCGCTCCGCGCTCTTTCTTCCGCTCCGCGCTCTTTCTTCCGCTCCGCGCTCTTTCTTCCGCTCCGCGCTCTTTCTTCCGCTCCGCGCTCTTTCTTCCGCTCCGCGCTCTTTCTTCCGCTCCGCGCTCTTTCTTCCGCTCCGCGCTCTTTCTTCCGCTCCGCGCTCTTTCTTCCGCTCCGCGCTCTTTCTTCCGCTCCGCGCTCTTTCTTCCGCTCCGCGCTCTTTCTTCCGCTCCGCGCTCTTTCTTCCGCTCCGCGCTCTTTCTTCCGCTCCGCGCTCTTTCTTCCGCTCCGCGCTCTTTCTTCCGCTCCGCGCTCTTTCTTCCGCTCCGCGCTCTTTCTTCCGCTCCGCGCTCTTTCTTCCGCTCCGCGCTCTTTCTTCCGCTCCGCGCTCTTTCTTCCGCTCCGCGCTCTTTCTTCCGCTCCGCGCTCTTTCTTCCGCTCCGCGCTCTTTCTTCCGCTCCGCGCTCTTTCTTCCCCGCGTTCCGCGCTTTCTTCCCCGCGTTCCGCGCCATCTTGTTTACTTGCTGTGTAAAGTCATCTTTGCAGAACTCCAGACTCAGGTTGATCAGATCCTCCCTGCAGGTTGCGACATTCTCAATCCTGGGGGACTTTCTCTTGTTTAACGCTCCAGACTATTTCTCTATATTTCAAATCTTTCTAATATCCCGGCATAAACCTATTTCTGAAACAAGAAGTAATTTATAAGGGCAATTAGCCACTTAAACTAACTGCTACACTAAGAGGCTTAATAGGTATTTGAAGGCGGCGTCCCAGATGGGGACAGAGAAGAGACCATTCATCCAGCGCTAGAAACTGGACCCTCAGACTATATTTAAGTTTCATAAAGTGGGGGTGGGGGAGCCAGTTGTATGATTTTATTTCTGGGAAATTAGCTGAAATGTAAAATTGCTCGGCTTTAAAGATGATATGCATTACGGAATTAATGTGCTTTTATAGGCACTTCGCTGCGATTTTTGGTAATTCCATATATCAATATGTCTCCACATGTCTCATGCGATTATCAAGATTTTATTAATTTATGTATATTTTCCTATTGAAAGTGCACGTATGAGGACATAAATAATAAAATATATATTATTTTTATTTTTTCAGAAGGCCACAGCTGAGGCCTAACTTGAGCTACACACATGTTATGCCATAAAATCCTTCAAGCTATTTTTTTTCACTTATTTGAAATATGTTTTTGACACATAATGCAAATGATTATCGTTTGCTCCCATAAGACGGGGCAAACGATAATCATTTGCATTATGTAATTTGTGTGTATGTATGTGTGTGTGTATATGTGTGTGTATATATATATATATATATATATATATATATGAAAGAAAATACAAAAAGCGCTGCTTATAATGGGGTGAATAATAAAAAAATTAATTTTTTGTGCCTTACAGAACATAAATAAAAAAAAAAAATCATATATATATATATATATATGTATATATATATATGTATATATTAATGTATATATATATATATATAATGTATATGTATATATGTGTGTATATGTATGTGTATATATATATATATATATATATATATATATATATATATATATATATATATATATATATATAAAATTTACAGTTTCTTTTCTCCATTTTTTTTTATTGTTAATTTTATTAAAAAAAACCCCTGAAATAATCAGTTTATTTTTTAATTTTTTTTTTTGTAATTTTCCTTTTTTTTTTTTTTTTTTTTTTTTCTTATTTATTTTTCTTCTTGGTCTCCATTCTAAAGAGTTTTTTACATTTTCTCTAATTCAAATACTTATTAATCTTTGAATTGTAAGACTCGTTACTCTGCGGTCGCCGCGCTCTCCTATAAATTCTACGGGGTCAGATTAGTTAAAGCGGTTTATGTTCGTTGCAGAATCCTGACTTTCTCCTTGGATTTCAGATGGCCTATGGCATTTCTATAGGACTGTGGACAATATGGCATTCATATAGACAGAACACTCACATTACACAAAGTGAACAGAACTTGTTTCTTAATTTAATCCAAACCTTCTGCCGGCTTTCGGGTTAAATTCTCCATTTCGAGGCTTTTAAAGGCCATTTAGAGATAAACACTGAGATGATCTTAATTCAATGTAAGAATGAGATGGCACAAACTCTGATAGGAAGGAACAGAAAAAAGAAAAAAAGATATCAGATTTAAGGATCTTGTGTTTTTATTTCTGCCTGACATTTATTTTGGAAAGTCAGTTAAGTGCCGTTATTGTAACCCTCTGCACATGGAACTTCCCAAATCATCTTGTTTTCATTTAATGGGAACTAGTGTGGGAAGAAAGTTTTGAAAAAACCCAAAATCACTTCCACCCCATGAACCTTCTCCACTTTTGATTAACAGATAAATTGGCTAAACTATTTCAACCTGCAGTTACAAAAGGTGCCTATTAGGGGCGTAATCTGAGAACGCCCCAATGTTTAATGAATATCGAGCGGTTAGAAACCTTAAATCATCAAACATTTTTTGAAGTGTTTAAAAGTTTGAACATTCTTTATATACTTTTTTCTTTTTTTTTCCTTTCTTTTTTAGATGGTTTATTCTATTACTTTATACCTTATTTTATATATTCCATGTAACTTAGTCTATATCCATTGTAAAAATTATTTTGTATCCTTTACATGGCATAAATAAATAAAATTATTTATATATATATATATATATATATATATATATATATATATATATATATATATATATATATATATATATATATATATATATATATATATATATATATATATATATATAATTTTTTTTTATTACACAACTTAAATAAAAATAATACATTGCTGGAAAGAATGTGTAATAATAAAACCCACTTATTGGCTTCTCATCTCAGTCTAGTGTCTACCAGATTGCCATTTCAACCCTTGGGCTATGTTCACACTGCATTTTTTTTGCTGAATTTTTGGTGTCAATTGCCTACAGTACATGTGTTTTAAAGTTAGTTTCATTCAACACAAAGGCAGCAGTTGTTTTTGCATGAGATTTTTGGAATCTCATATGTTTTGGTTGTACTGTAAAAAGCGTTTGTTTTTTTTTTATTTGCGTAAAACCAGTGAAAACACCATGCAAAAAATGCAATGTATGAACCTAAGCTTGGGGCTCGTGCACACGTGTTTTTTTTAAAAAAAAAAAAAAAAAAAAAAATCGGTCCAATTTTCATCCAGAAAAGTGGTACAATGTATTTTCTCACTTGTCATCTGATGGGGTTTTTTTTTTTTTCTTACGAAACCTTTTTGAGCTTCCTATGTTATAGAATCGTAACCTATCCGTAATAGTCTGGTGCTATACTGTGGCATCTGAGCTGAACGGTGATAAACTGGAAATTGTAAAGGACTTCAACCTACTCGGATCAATGATCTCTCAAGATGCAGCAATGATGCCGGAAGTTAATATGAGAATAGCTATGGGCAAGTCAACAATGAAATCACTGGACACGATCTTCAAATCCAGGAACATTTCACTGGTGATGAAGTCATGGCTCGTACATAGTTTGGTCTTGGCTCGTACATAGTCTGGTCCTTTCTATAGTAACATATGGATGTGAAACCTTGGCGATTAAAGAAAAAAGAAGAAGAATCAACTCTGTTGAAATGTGGTGCTGGAGGAGGTTGTCAATACGATAGATGGCAAGAAGAAGAAACTGATCAATTTTGGAAGAAATTAAGCCAGATATGTTACTCGAAGCAAGGATCACCAAGCTATGACTTGCCTACTTTGGACACATCATACAAAGAGGGCAATCACTGGAAAAGTGCATCATGATCAGAAAATTAGAAGGAACAAGGCAAAGAGGAAGACCAGCATCCCGATGGCTTGATATATTCAAGACAACGGTGGCGAAGACCCTGGTGGAGCTATCTAGGCTGGCGAAGACCCTGGTGGAGCCATGTAGGCTGGCGAAGACCCTGGTGGAGCCATGTAGGCTGGCGAAGACCCTGGTGGAGCTATGTAGGCTGGCGAAGACCCTGGTGGAGCTATGTAGGCTGGCGAAGACCCTGGTGGAGCTATCTAGGCTGCACAAGATCAATCACAGGTTGTCAAAGAAAAATAAAATCTGTCATCTGCATTGTCTCATTGAATAATATGGGTCAGTGTACTACCTGATGGAAAAAAAAATCAGGACACCGCTAATTTACACGGGTGGCTGAATGAAGCCAGAGTACGAGTAGTGACATTGCCTGTTTAGCTGGCTGACCACAGTTCCTTGCATACAGAACTATCGTGAGATTGGTATCACTGGTCTACACTTGGGGAAAAAAAAATCTGCTGACCTAAGTATTTTTTTGCTGGTTTTACCTAAATGGAAGGTGCTGATTCCAGGTACGATGTAAAAAAAAAAAAGATGCAACACAACACGATTTTTCACAAATGAGAAATATTTGATTTTAAAGATGAATAACGGGGATTATAAGAAATTCTGAAGAAACGATGGCATGTAATATATTTATTTCATGTAGAATAACTAGTCTATTGTCTTAACCAAGAGCCGAATAGTTAAGTAAATTTTAATGGTTAGGAAGAAATGTTCTCTTTTTGGATGCTCCAGAATAGTTCTGATCATGGTTGTCAATCTGTAGACACCAGACATCAGTAGTCTGCCATTCTGTTTGTGCTCCATCTGCCTTGTTATCTACAAACCCTAGAAAAAATTCTGGCCTCCCCTGGCTCTGAGGACGTTCATTCAGTTTTTACTTTTGTATAATACAAGCAGATCACAGACTGCGCAAAACTAAAGTAATTTCAAATGGCAACTGTCTGGCTTTAAAAAAATATCATGAAAACCTAATGTACAGCCAGTAACGGTTACTTTTCAAGACCAAACGGGGAACAAATTATGCAATCGCTCAATTATGAGGAAATAATTATGGAATCATGAAAAACAATCAAACAAAAGAACCCTCCAATCCATCACTAGTATTTGTTGCACACTTCTGGCTTTTAACAGCTTGCAGTCTCTGAGGCATGGACTTAATGAGTGACAAACAGTCCTCTTCATCAATCTGACTCTAACGTTCTCTGATTGCTGTTGCAGATCAGCTTTGCAGGTTGGAGCCTTGTCATGGACCATTTTCTTCAACTTCCACCAAAGATTTTTAATTGGATTGAGATCTGGACTATTTGCAGGCCACGACATTGACCTTATGTGTCGTCTTTCAAGGAATGTGTTCAGTTTTTGCTCTATGGCATGATGCGTTATCCTCTTGATAAAATGATTTCATCATCCCCAAACATCCTTTCAATTGATGGGATAAGGAAAGTGTCCAAAATGTTGGGCATTTATTGAAGATGTAATGACAGCCATCTCCCCAGTGCCTTTACCTGACATGCAGCCCCATATTAATTAGACTGTGGAACTTTACATGTTCTCTTCAGGCAGTCATCTTTTTTGTTTAGCTTTTCTGTATGACAATCTCATTTCCTTTAGGCGGTTTCTTACAGTTTGGTCACAGACATTGACTCCAGTTTCCACCCATTCGTTCCTCATTTATTTTGTTGTGCATTTCCTGTTTTTGAGACATGTTGCTTTATGATTCCAATCTTGACGCTTTGATGTCTTCCTTGGTCTACCAGTATGTTTGCTTTTAACAACCTTCCCATGTTGTTTGTATTTGGTCCAGATTTTAGACACAGCTGAACAACCAACATCTTTTGCAACATTGTGTGATGATTTACCCTCTTTTAAGAGTTTGATAAACCTCTCCTTTGTTTCAATTGACATATCTCGTGTTGGAGCCATGGTTCATGTCAGTCCACTTGGTGCAACAGCTCTCCAAGGAGTGATCACTCCTTTTTAGATGCAGACTAACGAGCAGATCTTATTTAATGCAGTTGTTAGTTTTGGGAATGAAAATGTACAGGGTGATTCCATAATTCCCCTCCCCCTGTTTGGTTTTGAAAAGTAACCGTTACTGGCTAGCACATTTTGTTTTCCTGATATATATTTTTTTTTTTCTATTTATTTATTTTTTTTTTAAGCCAGAAAGTTGCCATTTGAAATGACTAGTTTTGTGCTATGTCTGTGACCTGCTTATCCCCCCCCCCCCCCTCCCAAGACAAAAGTAAACCAGTGAATGAACAGCCAGGTGATTCCATAATTTTTTGCCATGGGTTGTACGTCCCATAGTCCTCATGTCTTGGTGAAAGCTTCTCCTTGTTCTTCGCTCATAAATTTCCATTTTCCCGCTGCTTCTATAATCGTGAAATTCCAACGTCAGTGTTTTTTAACTTATCAAGCAGTCTTCCTGTTAGTTATACCAATTTGCACATTCAGCATTTTTTTGCCTATTCAGCATATCTAAGCAATATATTTATTGGTTACTTTATTACTGTAAGAGTTCTTTAATAAACAGTGCTTTGCAGAAAAAAAGAAACGGATGAAAAATTAGTGTGATTTTTGGATTCGGCTTCTTTGGCTCTTGTCAGCGGAATTGATGAAGAGCAGGGGACTCTATGCAAAGAAGGTTTATATTATCATTAGCAAATCGCCTGCTTAAGTAGTTACACTGAATGAAGGTGCAGTTTGTTCATTTGATGGTTGTTTGCCAGCCTGATTTAGCTCGTTTACCGATCAGCCTTTGTAAATAGGCCTTAAGGCCACTTCACACATAACGAGATCGTTAACGACATCGTTGCTACGTCAGTTTCTGTTACGAAACAACGACTTCACCAGCGATCTTATTTTTGACACGTACCAACGATCCGCCCCCTGCTGTGAGGTCGTTGCTGAATGTCTTGGGCCATTTTTAGCTTGGAGTCCTGCTGGGCAGGATGGATCTGTATGTTTGACACCTACCAACGATCTCGTTAACGGCCTAGATGAGAACTTAAAGTGTGACACGTAGGCGTGTAGTTGCGTCACCTTATCCGCACCCCCTCTGCACCGATTGGTTGGCGCTGAGAACAGTACTGCGTTCTGATTGGGTATCGCTTCATGCTTTGTTCCTTTTTGAATCTTGCTTTGAGGATAGAACGAAGGAGGGATGAACCCGGGTGCAGATGCAGCTTCGATCCGAAATGCAAGTAAGCAACCGGGAACAAAGTACGAATGAATCCGGGTGGAGTCACAGGTTCTATCCTTAAAGCAAGGCTCAAAAAGGGACAAAGGATGAAGCGATACAAAGTTACCTTCTAGGCCGGCCGGCTAATCAGAATGCAGTATTGATCACCAATCGGAGTGGAGGGATGTGGAAAAGGCGGCACATATGCACGCCTACGTGGCTTACAGCGTCAAACACTAAGCCCCTTTTCGAGGTCTGAATCGTTACATAGCTGCTGTGTGACAGGGTCCCAACGAGATCGTTATACAGGTCGCTGCATCGTTACTAAAGTCGTTGGGAAACTGACTATGTGACATCTCGCCAACGATTTAACAACGATCCGGAAACTGTGACGTAGTAACGATCTCGTGATGTGTGACTGGACCTTTACAATATAGGTGGCCACTTCACAAAAAGTCTCTTTTTGGTCCTCTATTTACCCTTCTCCATCTATCACTGATTATGAGCACTGAAATAATTTAATGGTTGTGTGATGTAAATTTAGGTAAAAAAAAAAGTCTTCTACCAAAAATGAGGCCACACCTGTAGAAAGATTGCATGTAGCACTGGAGCTCAGCATCACTTGCTTAAATGGACCAATAATTAAATTAAGGTTTTCATTATATGTCTACTAGACTTTGCTCATTTGCTGTTTTTCTTGTATTTTGCAGGGAGCAGAGAGACGGCATTCACCTATGCAATCAGTGCTGCGGGAGTAGTGAACGCTGTCAGCCGAGCCTGCAGAGAGGGGGAGCTCTCCACGTGTGGATGCAGCAGAGCAGCTCGTCCCAAGGATCTACCCCGGGATTGGCTGTGGGGCGGCTGCGGGGATAATCTGGACTATGGCTACAGATTTGCTAAGGAATTTGTGGATGCAAGGGAACGAGAGAAAATCTACCAGAAAGGATCTTATGATAATGCCAGGATCCTCATGAACTTGCACAACAATGAAGCTGGGAGAAGGGTAATTATTGCAATTGAGATGGCTTGGATGAGTACTGGCAAAATCGTATTCTATTTTACCCATTTCGTCGATCCTCTCCAGTTCATTTTTCAGTTACTTGTGATTTGTCAGGCTAGAATCCCTCTCCAAAGTTTATTCTTTGATTTTTACCCATGCGGTCTTATTCTTTTGGTTGTTTACTATTTATGGTTTTCTGCCAATTGGAGGGTTTCCAGGAAGACTTCTTTTTGAGCTACCTTTAGACTGTCCCTTTATCTTCTTAATGGTGGAAGTTTGAACACCCCCAATGTCGAAAGAATGCAAGAAGACCTGAATGAGCTGAAATTCTCTTAATTTTTAGGCTAGGGTTAGACTGTGGCTTTGACCATGACATGGGTTGTGTTGCCAAATATCACTGAGTGCACCTGCTTGATTACAGTGTAATGCAAGTGAATGGGATCACACTGCGCCCCCTTAGGGTACCTCGACAAGCAAATTGCAAAAAGCAGGAACCAGTTGGATTTTTCTATGATTTGCTTGTCATGGTACCGTAGAGGTCACAATACAACTCTGTTCTCTTAAAATATGTTGTGATTTAGCAAAAGCATAGCGGCTTTGGCTGTGCGATCTGTGTGTAAGTACAGTTGTGCTGTGTCTGCCTGGGGGCTAAGGTTCAGAGGATGGCAATGTAACTTGGCTTGTGTAACATCTTGGGTGGAGCCTTAAGGGTGCTTTACACGCTGCGACACGGCTAGTGGTCTCGTTAGCGATGTAACACGCCAGATCGCACATACGATTTGCCGAGATCGCACATGTGACTGGCACTTTAAAAAATGACCTATCTGTGATCTCGGCAAATCTTATCTGCGATCTGGCGTGTCACATCACTAACAAAATTGCTAGCGATGTCGCAGAGTGTAAAGCGCCTTTTAGACCGGGTTCTCAGATGTGGTCCATGTCATTCAGAAGCATCTCGCTGGTCTGTCTTCACAAGCCGTAGGTCTTGTCACTTGGCATAAATGAATGTGATAGGATATTTTTTTTGTTGCACCGTCCTTTGCTGATTATGACCTGCTCTTCCTTATAGGCAAAGCTATTTTTTTTTTTTTTTGCCAAGTGGGCGTGGTCCTCAAACATTTTAGTGGGAACCTTCCTTAGGGTCACTCCCCTTTGCCTATTTAAACAAAGAAAAACAAATTGTATGTAGGGAAGAAAGAATGAAGAGCGGAGCAGTAACAAGAAATAAACTAAACCGTGCTAGATTTGGGAGAACGGTGGCATTACCCCTCTCAAGACAACATGGCAACCTAGTGTTCTGCCGCTAGGCCCTTGTCTCTTGTTCTGGCGTCTAATTGAACCATGGTGAAATTAAGTCAGAAATCTGAGAATTTATGTGCACAAAGAATTAACACAAAATAACCAGTTTCTAATCAGAAGATCTTCACCTGTTCTCAATGGAGACCTTTTTGTTTGCGTCCAGAAAACCTATAGAAATCCAGTATTTCTCACTGCTGAGCATTTGCTGAAATGTAGCCATTGTAATTAATACACTGTGTGCTAAATAGGCTACAATCAAGGCACCTGAGCATGGTAGTGCCCGCTCATCACTAGTTACCAGTACAGAGCACCTGAGCATGGTAGTGCCCTCTCATCACTAGTTACCAGTACTGAGCACCTGAGCATGGTAGTGCTCACTCATCACTAGTTACCAGTACTGAGCACCCGAGCATGGTATTGCCCGCTCATCACTAGTTACCAGTACTGAACACCCGAGCATGGTAGTGCCCGCTCATCACTAGTTACGAGTACTGAGCACCTGAGCATGGTAGTGCCCGCTCATCACTAGTTACCAGTACTGAGCACCTGAGCATGGTAGTGCCCGCTCATCACTAGTTACCAGTACTGAGCACCCGAGCATGGTAGTGCCCACTCATCACTAGTTACCAGTACAGAGCACCTGAGCATGGTAGTGCCCGCTCATCACTAGTTACCAGTACAGAGCACCTGAGCATGGTAGTGCCCGCTCATCACTAGTTACCAGTACTGAGCACCTGAGCATGGTAGTGCCCTCTCATCACTAGTTACCAGTACTGAGCACCTGAGCATGGTAGTGCCTGCTCATCACTAGTTACCAGTACCGAGCACCCGAGCATGGTAGTGCCCGCTCATCACTAGTTACGAGTACTGAGCACCCGAGCATGGTAGTGCCTGCTCATCACTAGTTACCAGTACTGAGCACCTGAGCATGGTAGTGCCCGCTCATCACTAGTTACCAGTACTGAGCACCCGAGCATGGTAGTGCCCACTCATCACTAGTTACCAGTACAGAGCACCCGAGCATGGTAGTGTCCGCTCATCACTAGTTACCAGTACAGAGCACCTGAGCATGGTAGTGCCCGCTCATCACTAGTTACCAGTACTGAGCACCTGAGCATGGTAGTGCCCTCTCATCACTAGTTACCAGTACTGAGCACCTGAGCATGGTAGTGCTCACTCATCACTAGTTACCAGTACTGAGCACCCGAGCATGGTATTGCCCGCTCATCACTAGTTACCAGTACTGAACACCCGAGCATGGTAGTGCCCGCTCATCACTAGTTACGAGTACTGAGCACCTGAGCATGGTAGTGCCCGCTCATCACTAGTTACCAGTACTGAGCACCCGAGCATGGTAGTGCCCGCTCATCACTAGTTACCAGTACTGAGCACCCGAGCATGGTAGTGCCCACTCATCACTAGTTACCAGTACAGAGCACCTGAGCATGGTAGTGTCCGCTCATCACTAGTTACCAGTACAGAGCACCTGAGCATGGTAGTGCCCGCTCATCACTAGTTACCAGTACAGAGCACCTGAGCATGGTAGTGCCCGCTCATCACTAGTTACCAGCACTGAGCACCCGAGCATGGTAGTGCCCGCTCATCACTAGCTATGAGTACTGAGCACCTGAGCATGGTAGTGCTCACTCATCACTAGTTACGAGTACCAAGTGATGATGGTCATAGAATATTCTATAAGTGCACAGGAGACCACCAAAAAATGCTAAAATAAGATACTTCAGCTTTACAGAACTCCAGAGAAAAGCAGAGGCTCTTGAAATGTCTTCTGCTTGAAAAATGGATAGTTTGGCTGCCTGGAAAAAAACCTGCCGTGTATATATACCCTAATCCTAATGGTATTTGCTAGTTTTTTGTTTTTTTTTGCCTTCGTGGGTTAATGTCAAAAAATGCTTAAAGAATCACTCAAAAAAAAATCATGAAAGACTCAATATTTATTGGTATTGTAAAACCATTTTGCAGTCTTGAGTGTTTTCTTTCCGCTTTGGGATGTGAATAAACACCTTGTTGGGTGGAGGGGGATGGGAGGTGGACTGCAGGTCACGACTATCAAGTGGATTCCAATAGAAAACGCTCCAAGATTCGCAATGTGTCTTACCCCAAAAAAGGGAAAAAATGATTAAAATGGCTGGAGGAAACCAAAAAACTCCCCCAAAAAGTTCCCAAAGAAGGAGCAAACTGGGCAGGCACGAGTGCTTCAGTAGACCCTCTGCCATGTCTATGGCATCAGAATGGGGATGTGGATCGCAATAGACACCTTTCACCATTTCCATCTTCTTAAATCCCGCTGTGACAATTGAAAGTCATCTAAAAAGCTATTGATGCCAGTAAAGCTATTTTTGTAGCACATCCGGTATAGAGCACTATGGAGCGGGCTCAGTTCTTGAGTCTGCTCCATACGGGATTGTGCACAGCAACATACACGTACAGAAATTGTTGCAATTTGACAGTTGGCGGAGTAGGACCCTGGCGCTTGCCCGGGATCACTCGGTGCTATGACTAGCCCGGAGGAGCATGCTACTTATTTTTGCAGTTAAGACAGTGTGAAATGTTACACTCCGGCAATCCACAAAGCCTTGTTATAACCAAATGAATCCGAAGCGGTCGCAGTAAGGAATGCTTGTGATGCAAGACCAGCGATGAGTTCCTTAAAGACGGCCATAGTTGGACACGATGACCTTCTTGGTTGCCTCCCCGCAACGACATGGCATGTTTGAGCATGCATTGAGCGTGCAGCGTATCTGTAGTATAGTCGAGTGAGAAAATTATTGTTAGGAGGCTTGTGGCCCATGCTCTATTCCTCTATAAATTTGTTTACACCCCATCGCCCAAGCCATTGCGGTGTTTTGGCACGACTGGTATGATTTGTGGCCTATTTCTTGTTTATACAGCTTATACAGTACACACTCTTCACTGCACTGTGATATTTTATTAATTGCAAATATTGTGTAAATTGTAGACATGTGAAGGTCGTCCTGATGAGTTTTGTCAGGTTATGGTTAATTGCACCTTTCTGATGCTCAACGATCGGAAGAGGCATCTAAAACTTGGGCCCGAAATCTGGCTCCATCATTTTCCTGATGTGTAGAGTTTACCTATTCAAGCCAGACAGCATTGCCAAGCCAGGGAGCTAGGGTTAAGCTAGGCTTAAGAAGGAGACCTTTCTCCTGTACAAAGCTAAGGATGGAACAGGTCCTTATCCACTGATCCCAGGATCGGAAACCTAAAGGGATCCTCCAACGAGATTACATTTTTATACCATTTGTAAGCTGTTTTTAAAATTGTTAATTGTAATAGTTATGTCACCAATCCTCTGCTCTTATAGTACTAACTAGTGATGAGTGGGCACTACCATGCTCGGGTGCTCAGTACTGGTAACTAGTGATGAGCGGGCACTACCATGCTCGGGTGCTCAGTACTGGTAACTAGTGATGAGCGGGCACTACCATGCTCGGGTGCTCAGTACTGGTAACTAGTGATGAGCGGGCACTACCATGCTCGGGTGCTCAGTACTGGTAACTAGTGATGAGCGGGCAGTACCATGCTCGGGTGCTCAGTACTGGTAACTAGTGATGAGCGGGCACTACCATGCTCGGGTGCTCAGTACTGGTAACTAGTGATGAGCGGGCACTACCATGCTCAGGTGCTCAGTACTGGTAACTAGTGATGAGCGGGCACTACCATGCTCAGGTGCTCTATATTCATAACTAGTGATGAGCGGGCACTACTATGCTCGGGTGCTCAGTACTCGTAACTAGTGATGAGCGGGCACTACCTTTCATCAAGTTACCAGTACAGAGCACCCGAGCATGGTAGTGCCCGCTCATCACTAGTTACAAGTACAGAGCACCCGAGCATGGTAGTGCCTGCTCATCACTAGTTACCAGTACTGAGCACCCGAGCATGGTAGTGCCCGCTCATCACTAGTTACCAGTACAGAGCACCCGAGCATGGTAGTGCTCGCTCATCACTAGTTACCAGTACTGAGCACCAGAGCATGGTAGTACCCGCTCATCACTAGTTACCAGTACAGAGCACCCGAGCATGGTAGTGCCCGCTCATCACTAGTTACCAGTACAGAGCACCCGAGCATCGTAGTGCCCGCTCATCACTAGATACCAGTACTGAGCACCCGAGCATGGTAGTGCCCGCTCATCACTAGTTACCAGTACAGAGCACCCGAGCATGGTAGTGCCCGCTCATCACTAGTTACCAGTACAGAGCACCCGAGCATGGTAGTGCCCGCTCATCACTAGTTACCAGTACTGAGCACCCAAGCATGGTAGTGCCCGCTCATCACTAGTTACGGGTACTGAGCACCCGAGCATGGTAGTGCCTGCTCATCACTAGTTACGAGTACTGAGCACCCGAGCATGGTAGTGCCTGCTCATCACTAGTGAAAATATTAATTTAGCCAGGATAGAGCCCAAACAGAAACAAACACCGTAAAGAATTTATTTTAGAAATACCTCGGATATAACTCAATGGCAAAATGTATGCCCCGATTAGTCTATGTCCACTGACCGGTCTGTCTGTGAAGTTGTCTATGGCCACCACCCTAACCTCTTGTCTCTCTTTCCAGGCAGTTAGTGCTTTGGCGGACGTGGCCTGCAAATGTCATGGAGTGTCTGGTTCTTGCAGTCTTAAGACTTGTTGGCTGCAACTGGCGGACTTCCGGAAAGTGGGAGACTTACTTAAGGAGAAGTATGACAGTGCCGCGGCCATGAAACTCAATAGTCGAGGCAAATTGGTGCAAATCAACAACAAGTTCAACCCTCCAACTCCAAGTGATCTGGTTTACATTGATCCAAGCCCGGATTATTGTGTACGCAATGAAAGCACTGGGTCTTTGGGAACCCAGGGAAGGCTATGCAATAAGACATCGGAGGGCATGGACGGCTGCGAGCTCATGTGCTGCGGTAGAGGATACGACCAGTTCAAAACAGTACAGACTGAGCGATGTCACTGCAAGTTTCACTGGTGCTGTTACGTAAAATGCAAGAAATGTACCGAGATTGTCGACCAGTTTGTATGCAAGTAAGCGGCAAAAGAAATGACTATGAACAATATCGAATATCTGCTTTAATTTATAGAGGTCACTTAAGAGTTGCAAACAGAAAGCAACCGGATCTATTTTTTTTTTCTTCATATCACACAGCCTCTCCTTGGAAAAGAACAAGTTAATAGAAAAAAAAAATGAACTGAAAAATATTTATTGACAAAAATTAAAGACTTTTTTTTTTCTAAAAAAAAAAAAAAGTATATAATTAGATAAACTAAGACTGAAGCGTTCTGGATTTAGAACATGTATAGTAGGTTTATATGGATGAGAGGGAAGCAGACGGACAAAGACTAGTTTTTTTGTTTTTTGTTTTTTTTTTCTTTAATTTCTAAATTTAAAAAAATAAATAATTTTTTTTTTTTTGTTCACTCCAAAAAGCTTCACAGTGAAATACAGATTATTTTTTTTTAAAAAAATTCTCTGACATTTTATTTTCATATTGGGAACTACTACTTGTTGTGTGATACCTCTGGAGTTGTTGGGATTGCACTTTTGTATTCTGCATAAATTTTATATGTTAAATTTCAGATATTCATACACATAATTCATATTGACGCATTCATCCTACTTTCATCATCCTAAGACTATATAATGGTTTAAAAAAAAAAATAGTGGAAAATTATTGACCATTTGTTTAACAATTTTTACTTTTTGGATCTCATTTTAAAAAAAAAAATATTTTTTTTTTTTTTTTTTTATATATATTTTTTTTTTTTCTTAAATCATGCTGACCCTGACATTAAAAGAATTCATATGCTGTATTTAGAAAATTTTACAAATTCTTCAGTGAGGAAAAAGTCATATGCAGTTTAAGAATGTCATACTTTTACATACTATTAATCCTATACACTAAACTTTTTTACATGCAATATGGTTACATTTATGGGAAATTGTGGTCTGCTGTTTTCTATTTCAAAGCTTTTGTGACTATATGTATATATAACCCTAAATACTGCCAGTAATTAAATGTATGTATTTATTTACATATTTACCTAGGCAACGTTTCCTTTTTTTATTTCAAATCCATAGTTTGGGAATTTTTACTTAAAGGAAAGTGGGGAAAAAATTCCCCCCCCCCTTTTTTTTTTATTTTTTTTATTTTTATTTATTTTTTTTTTTTTTTACATGTATGGATACATTGTTGCAGAATCTTAACACTTTGGTGTCTGGTTTCATAGGGGTTTGAAATGGTGTTAAGCACATGTTGATAAATGCTTCATGGGCTTAAGGGTGGGGTGGAACAAGTACAAGGAAAAGGTGGGGTGGAGCAAGTACAAAGGTGGGGTGGGGGGGAGCAAGTACACAAAATTATAATGCACTTGAAACCATTTATTTAAAATTTCCTCTGGGAAGGGCATTACTTACCATTATAAATTTAATTAGTTTAAAAAAAAAAAAAATTATATATATTATATATATAATTTATTTTTTTTTTTCAAAAGCAGCAGCAATTTTTCTTTAGCAAACAATTGTGACTTATCTTTTATGATTCATAAATATTTCACATTTCCATGTTGTATGTTAATTTTTTTTTTCTCCCACTCTTTTTCTTTTTTTCTTTTGCGCACTCTCGCTCGCTCTTTCGCTCTTTCTCGCTCGCTCTTTCTCACGCACCCTCTCGCTCGCTCTCTTGCTCTCTTTCTCGCGCGCGCTCTCGCTCTTTTTTTTTTTCTTCTATTAGCAGTTGAAAATGTGTTAATTTATTACCCATGCTTACCATAGTATCTGTAGAAAAACTACAACACCATTAAATTTCACTAAGCACTAATGAAATCATGGTTTGGATTTATTATGGAAATATAATATTATAATCTCTGCAAAGTTTCTTTAAGTAATATTTTTTGTTTTGTGTTTTGGGTTTTTTTTTTACTTTTTTTTTTTTTTTTTTGCTACCAGTCCAGACTATTAAATCTGAATTATTTAATGTTAAATATTCTTTTTTGTCCTTTGAGAAATGTAAATGTTCTAATGTCCTGTATATTGTACATGTAATGTACATATTTTGCCAGCCCTATATGATTTGTATATTTCTCTGGTTAAAAAAAAAAAGTAAAGGAACATGGAGATTTAACATCACAAAAGACAAAAATATAAATAAAAAAAGTGATACTTTTTATTTTAGTGGCTTGATTTAAACATTTTATTACATAAATTTTAAAGTGTTTTTTTTTTTTTTGTTTTTTTTTCTTCTCTCTTTTTTTCCTCCTACAGAAAAATGCCAAAGCAAAGCTAACATTCTGGCTTCTCCAAGTTTAGGAAGAAAGGTCAAGGAACCGTTATTATTTCAGATGTACATAATTAAAATGTTTTGTATATGAAGTTTGGATACATTGTGGCTGCAGTTGGGGGGATACACATCACTGAAAGAGGATTGTAGCTCCTTACTGGTTTTATTAAAAAAAACATGGATTTAAAGAACTTTTTTTAAAAAATAAAATTCGAATAAATTAGAATAAATCATTACAGGTTGAATAATATAATTGAAACTCTATTTTTTTTTTCTTCTAGGAATTTTGCCCTATATATAAACTTTAATTTCTACAATTAAATAGTTTTTAAATTCACTGTAAATGTCTAAAGTTTTATGTGGGTGCAAAAATATAACTGTGATAAAGAGAATATTTTATACTTTTTTTTTTTTTTTTTTATTTTTGTATTCCTTTTTGTTTTAAGATATAACATTGCATCTACATCTACTAACAAATGGATATATTTGGGCTGGCATTCGGAAGAAGACTATAATTATGGTCAATGATGTATTTTGTTAAATAGAACATTTAGAGTTGTACTTTTTTTTTTTTTTTTCTATTTTTTATTTTTGGATAAATAAATGTAGTAGAATTTTTGTAGCATTTA